>NW_018397287.1:588487-589598 GCF_002168275.2 Theobroma umbraticum
AAGTTTATTTAGTTGATATGGATGAAGAAGATAAAATATTTTTAAGCTCCTCGGAAGTCTTTATCTAAGCATTCTCCTCTGCCGAAATTGCTTCAATTGGCATTGTTTGTTTTCATTTCACCAAGGAACTAGAAAGGACAAAAGAAGACTAATCTTTTCTGATATATGTATTTTTCATAAAAATACATCGTTTTTTCACTTACATAAATGAAGTATCCTTCTACGTTAACTATTAACGGATTGAAAATTAATCACAGCACGATGGATAAAAATATTGTTTTTCATTATTATAATGATGATATTCACATATTAATTAAATTATTATTTTCTTAATTATAATTATGATATTTACATAAGTACTTAACGTGGATAATATTAAGAACGAATTTGCTCTGATATCAACTTGTCAGAAGATCATTACCTTCTCTCGAGAAACATAATCTAATAAAATACGCAACACCCAAGCTTGTAAGTGTTTTATGATCCCCGCTTGCCCCATGAAAATTTGAAGCACCCCAATCTGAAGAATTGGGCATCAAAACCTGAGTTAACCAGAAAACAAGAATACCAAGTATGCCAAAGAAGCGGGGAATGGAAAAACCAAAAAGGAGCAGAAATTTTTAATTATTATGAAATGATAAAATGTTCTGTACATATAGAACTAAAGAGAAAACTATAGCCTTGAACTCAGTTTTAATCCTAAAAACAGTTAAAATTCCCCTGGAACAATACATTTATCACCCCCTAGACTTTTCACATACAAAAAAATAACAGCTTGTATCACTCAGCATCTGCTTACCAACTCACTAAAAATATGGCCAACCAACCGCAAACCAATTCAGCACCCTACACGGAAAAATGCAGCAGATGGGACTCTTTACACAAGCAAAAGGCCTCTTTGCCTAGGAATCTCAATTTAACATATAATTACAAACTTCTAAGGGTGTCCACTCGATCAATGACATCCAAAGCCTTAATGCGGTCGATATCAAAGTCGATGAAAGGAACTGAAGATGGCCTCCGAATGGGGAAGGGATCTTTCTTAGTTTCACTTGTTGGAGAGTGGCTACTGCTTTTGCTCAACCTATGGTGCTTGCTTAATCTAGTTTTT
>NW_018397287.1:589698-595084 GCF_002168275.2 Theobroma umbraticum
TTTTTTATATAATTTATTGTGCTTTGAATTGATTGGGTTTAATGTATTATTTGATGATATGCAACAAAGTTAAATAATTTTAACATAACGCTTTAAAATTTCCAGATAACATTTTAGAATTTGGGAAATTAGTGTGATCAAAGATGCAAAGATGAGAATAATAGAAAAAAAAAAGTTTTTAAGGTAATTAGTTAAATTAAAAAAAAGGAAAATTAAATTTAGGGAAATGGCTATTAGAAATATATACAAGACACAAAATAAGCTGCTTAATGAAACATGTTGATAATAAAAGATTTAGAAGGATAAATAAAATATAAGTATATAAATGAATAGAATAAATGATAGGCAAAAAATTATGCATATAGATTAAATTAAGTAAATTGGAAATTATTAGGTTATTAGTGGGGTATTCTTAAACAAAATATACAAAAGAGCATGGGAATAAACAATTGGTATAATATATATATATATATATATATATTTAGTGAACAAAAATAATAAAAAAGAATATTATGTCAAGTATTAAAAATGGTAGAATTAGTCAAATAGTTATAATAAGATAGGTATGAGAATCAACCTTAGAAAATTGACTTTTAAAAATACCGTAATATTAACAATTGGTATAATATAAAAATGAACCGATGATGGGATGATTGGCCGGGATGCAAGGAGTCGCAATTTGGGACAAATTTTCCCTAAGTTTGGAATCCGAATTAAGGCTCTATCAGTACGATGGGAGAGTCTCGATTTTAAGATTTCAAAATTTTTTTAATTGAAACAAATAAAAATTATTACACAATAAATTAGTCAAACAAAATATAAATACAAAATATGGCATGTATAAGAGAATAGATGACATATATTTAAGTTGTCCAAAGATGAAAATGAAAATTGTGAAAATGGTAATACTTATGCCAATAAATAAATAGATAAATAACTAAAATATTCAATGATGGAAATTTCAAAATAATAAATATGTTTAAAACATAAAATTTAAATATCTAGTTCTATAAAATATATATAGTAATAAATTTATAAGTGTTATGAAAAGGGAATAGGGTAAATAATAAAAAGAGAAAAATGGAATCAAAATATATATAATTATGAAATAGGATATCTTGGTATAGATTTTGAGTGAAAAGATAGTTTATATGGTAAAGAAATTACACCCAAATAATATGAAAAAATATATAGTTCATAGTATATATAATTAAAAGGGAAACGTAGAAAAAGAAAGTTTAAAGGAATAGAAAGGAAGACATAGGTGAGCTTAAAAGGAAATAGCATGCATCATTATTGCATCGTACGAGTCATGGCATATAGATACTTTTGTTTACGAGCATAAATCTCGATGATGGGATTTTTTAGAAAATCTTGCGAAGGTGAGGTTTTCTCGAAAAGTTCTTTAGGTGAAGGGATATCTTCGAGTCCTATGGGAGGATTCGAAAAATATCTTTAATGAAAAGGTTTTTATTCGTAATAGGTTTACATTGAGGAAAACATAATTTTTTTGAAACACGTACGATAACCTTGAGGATGGGATTAGTTCATCAAATTTGCGAAAGAGAATTTCTCAAATAATTTCTTAAATGAGAGAATATTTTCGGATCCCACCAACATGATAGGTGAATCTGAAAAATATCCTTAATAAAAGGTTATTCATTCGACATTATTTGAATTTTATGCAATGCACTTCACGAATACCTCATGTTCATGTTATACCCATATAGTCAAATAAAAATATTTTAATAGAGGATAAAATAGATGAAAAATGATTAAGAAAACTTAATAAATTTAAAAATTAATTAAGGCTCCAATAGGATAATTTATAATTAAATAGTATTGTTCGTGAAATGGACATCACGAGGGTGCTAATTTTTCTTTGGGCGTAATCGTACTTTCTAACTCAATTTTAAAGATAGTAGATCAGTTTAACGTTCTCTTAACGGGTTTGAAATTAATTTAAGATCTTGTCAATTAGAATCGAGTTAACAGGTGGCTAATTACATTTAGAAAGAAGACTGGTGGTGACTCCTAATGTTTCCCCGTGTCTAACAGTCGGGTTCACAGACCTGCACGTTACAACAAGTACAAAAATATTTTCAAAAAATGTAAAATGTAAAAGAATTTGCTAAAAATTAATATAAAATATTGAAAAAAAAAGAGTTAATAGGTATTTAAAAAAAAAAAGAAAGTGGACATAGCTTTAGCATAATCTCAAAAGGAAAAGATGAATATTTAATTTGGGAACAAGGAATTATAAAAATTGAACCACTTAAATCCTTAGAATAATCGTTCTACAAAATAAGAACGATCAATTACTCAACTATTTGATATTAAACCAAAGTTTCTTCAAAATAATATTCCTAAGAACTAAAAGTTTTAAGATAATCTATTTCTCGGTAATCATTTTGACTTAATTCAATCTTTCGACTTGCATCTTTTCTCTTGTGCTTAATTCATGCACAAACTCACTTATTTAATTTATATTTTATGGGTACATTTCAAAATTTAAATATAAAAATTGAGTGACAATTTACTTTAACTTTTGAGATAATTAATTAATTTTTTAAAAAAATGTTAATCAATATCAAGTGATAATTAAAGAAAAGAATTTGTAATAAATGCATTGTTTCCTATTAAATTGATATGAAGAGAGACATAATTATTGGAAAGATCTTTAAACTATTTATAAAAATTCAAATAAGTTATTATTTTTCTATTGAGTTCAATTAAGTTTTTATATTTTTATTTTAAGTCAAATAAATCTATATGACTAATAGCTAACTAATTGTTATTAATTAAAATGTTATTTGTTATTTTATACCTATGTGGTATTGACATGAAAAGTGAAAAAAGTTATTTGTTTATTTTATCATGTCATATCTGTATATCATGTCATCATCTATTATAACATGTTGATATGTCATGTTAGTGCCACATAGTAGAAAACAATAAGTGACATTTTGATTAACAGTAATTAGTTAACTATTAGTTAAATGACTTATTTAGTTTAAAATAAAATTATAAAAATTTGATTAAATGTAATAAAAAATAAATTTGAATTTTCCTAAATGATTGAGAAGCTTTTGTTGGTATTATGCCTAAAAAGATGTATTAAATGCAAAAGTATTTTCTTTTCAAAAAAAAATACAAAAGTATTTTAATCATACTTAATTAATAAGTAGGGATGTAAATTAGTTGGTGTTATACAGGTATACATGGGTACTCGATCCAATAATATGAGGTTTGGATACCCTATATTCGATTATGAGATGGATTTAGGTAAAATTTAGGATATTGTAAATCTGAACCCGATTATACATTATATACTAATATTATATATAATGTTTCAAAATTTTGTAATTTGTCAAATTCAAACCTTTACCCTCCTTACCTTGAACACTAACTTTACCAACTTAATCAACTTCCATTTTTTGTAAACTAATAAATTTAAAATTAATTTTTTATATGATTTTTAGTTATTTTATTGTTTGAGTTTTTCTTTTTTGAAAATTTATTATTTGAGTTATTTAATAGGGCATTTAATGAATTCGAGTAATTAACGGATAGTGCTATATTATTAGGAATCAGTTTTGGGTAATGTTTTGTAATTTTGTTCAAATTTTTAAAGAATGTATTAAAGGCAATAGTATTTTCTTTTAAAAAAAGATACAAAAATGTTTTAACTATACTAACTTATAATTAAGGAATGTAAATGGGTTGTTGTTATATGGGTATACGTAGGTATCTAATCTAATCTGATAACATAGGGTTCGGTATCCTATATTCGGTTATGAGATGGATTCAGTTATCATCCTTAAGATACACTAAATTTGAATCCGATTATGCATATATATATATATATATTAATATTACATATAATGTTTCAAAAATTTGTAAATTTGTCAAATTCAAACCTTTATCCTCATTACCTCCAACATTATCTTTACCACCTTAATCAGCTTTTTTTTAATAAATTAATAAATATAATTAATTTTTTATATGAATTTTATTTATTTAAATTATAATTTGAGTATTTTTTTTTGAAATTTATCATTTGACTTATTTAATAAGTTATTTAACAAATTCAGATAATTAATGGATGCTGTTATATTATTAGTGTTCGATTTTGCATAATATTTTATGATTTTATTCAAATTTAGTAAGATTCAATTATATGCTTAATTAAACAAATTTAAGAGAGAATTCCTAAAAATGAGGGTACCCAGCCAGTTACATCCTTATTAACAATGGAGATGGTGTGGATAAGTTAAGAGGCATACAAAACTTTAAGAGGAAAGTTGCTGTGCGGGCTGGGCCGGCTGGCTAATGATTCGTGCTGGGCCGCCAGCAAAAGAAAAATAAAGAACAGTCTCCGAGTCCGAGCTTCCCCCAGTCTCTGTCCCTCTCCAGCAAGAAAAAATTTCTACTCTAGATCATTCCTGTTTCAGTCCAAGCCCTCCAAGGTTTTAGGCTGGTTTTTTTTTTAAGGGCTTTACCCCAAAGGGAGCCCTTCAAGAAATTCTCTAAGGCTAGGGCCAGGGCCGGGCCCAGGCCTAAGAGGGGGTTTGGAAATGGTTTTCAACCAGCAATAAACGCACCTAGGTTAGAACCTCACTAGCTGGCTCATTGCCTCTAGCGCAAAGGTAAGGTTTTGGTCTGGTTAATTGGACAGCACCTTTTCCACCTCTTCTTTAATCTTTTTATCCCATCTGGTGTGTTGGGTTGTTATCTGTTTTCATTCTAAAATAAAATTGCAGGACAAATAGGGAGAGAAGTCTTTTCAAGCGATGAACAAAGGTACGGGAGTGGGACCTGGGCCAACGGCGGCGGCTGCAGCGGCAGCGGCGCAGAAGCAAAAAACTATGATGCAGAGAGTGGAAACCGACATCGGCAACATAGTGGACAATTTCACCCATCTTGTTAATGTTGCACGGGTAACTCTCTATTTCTCTTTAAATTCAAAACAATTGCTACTACAATTTCTTCGAGTTTAAAGTGTCTTAAGGCAAGATTCCTAACCTTCTCTAGGTGGTTTTTCATTGCTTTATAATTTTGAACTTAGAACCTAGAGATGGAAAGTGGGAACCCTTCGATTTTTAGGATCAGAATTCACTATTCTCGGAGATGGAAGCCTCCTAAGCAAGAATATATATTGCTGTGCAATGTGCAACAGAATATAGATGATATTGCATATATTGAAATAAATTTATGTTTTTCTATCAAAAAATTAAAATAGGTCACTCTTGAGCATTGAGCTTGAATTTTGTCATTAGTTTTGGTTTTAGAATAATTTTTTTTCCTTAGAAATGAAGTTGCTGCTTGTTCCTTTTCTATAGAGTTTTAAAGTTTTTTACAATCCTACTTTCTTTTTTTTTTTTTT
>NW_018397287.1:595184-595605 GCF_002168275.2 Theobroma umbraticum
CTTCAAATATTAAAAAAATAAAAATATTAATATTTAACTTTAAAAAAATTAATTCAAAATATTAATATTTAAATTATACAACACAATTAAAATTAAAAAAATATTTTTTTAAAGAAACCATTCAATACAATTAAATTTTTTATTTATAAATGGAATAAATTTTACTAATAATTATAATAAAAAATATTTTAATGATCATCATTTAATGAATACATATTTACAAGTATAGGTTTTGGACATTTTACACAATTGATAAATATTTACATATTTATATTTATGATAAAAAAGTGATAAGATATAAAATTTTTTAAAAATTAGAGTTTATTTTCATTACAGATGTGGAAAAATACTTTGAGAAATATGATTATTGATTTTGTCTATTTTTATTTCCATTCTTAATTTTGATCCCAAATTAGTGAAA
>NW_018397287.1:595615-596291 GCF_002168275.2 Theobroma umbraticum
AATATTGTTTTGTAATCAACTCCTATTTATTATTTTACTCCACCATGATGGAAAATATTTTTTATAAAATAATCCAAATAATAGAAAATATTTTCAATAATTTATCCAAACAACAGAAAACTTTAAATTTTCCTGTAAACCATTTTACATAGAAAAAATTTTCATCTAGCAAATCACTTTCCGGTTACCAAACGGACCCTAACAAAAAAATCAATCACAAAATGGCAGTTGAAAGACACTTATCAATAACTTGAATTCTCAAAAAATCAACTCTAATACAAGTTAGAAAGAGTTATATAAAGACATAGACTAGAACAATCATAATCATTATATTTGGCAAAGAAGGACCCTATAAATGCCATTCGAAAAACGAAAGAGATCATATAAAAGAATAAAAAAATTTGGAATGGAGAACAGACGAAGCTAATTCCAGCAAAATAGAAGTTTACCTAGATAACTCTTGATTTTTAAACTCAATTAAATAACTAAACTATCAAACACTGATTCAATAGTTATCATAGACACTTTATGTTAGAGAAACGAATTTCTTTGTTGTTAAAGAAAACTCTTAGCCACCACAATGGATAACTCAAGTGAGCCATCAACAAGCCACAATGTCGTTCCTAGGTAAATGTAACAACTAAAACAAGGTTAATAAAATGAAAATGACCAGCTG
>NW_018397287.1:596301-596415 GCF_002168275.2 Theobroma umbraticum
TTTAATGGATTCTATTTTAGTTAAATTTTCACAATGGCTCACAGCATTACAGGCCATTTTTCCGTAGAACACATCGGTTCATTAGACTTCACAATAAATTATAGATTTCACAAA
>NW_018397287.1:596515-605156 GCF_002168275.2 Theobroma umbraticum
TTCTTTTTGCGGTCGCTAATGGGATTTTTTTTTTCTCTGCTACAGTGGGGTTTTTATACCCGATCACCAGGCTTGGTGCCTTTAAGGATACTAACATAACGCCTGGGGTTACTCATAGAAACTTTTTTAAAAACTCCTTTTTTTTAAATTTTATTTTTTAAAAAAGTTATTTTTTAAAATTTTATTTTTTAAAAAAAGTTATTTTTTTAAAAAAAATTTAAAATTTATATTTAACTTAATTTTTATTTTTAAAAAATAAATAAATTTAAAAAAATTCAAATCAAAGGAGTACTTAAATAACACTTAAAATAAACATTTAAAATAAACTTCTAAAAATAAAAATAAAATAAAATCCTCTACATTACTAAAATAAAGAAAGAAAATAAATAACTAGTATCTACGGTGCCACATATAGTTTATCAACAAATTTTGTATGGGGTCAAAAACTTTCCCTTTGTGCATGAAAAAAAGTAATTTCAAGAATGAAAAGTTTATTTATAATCTTTTTGAATCTTAATAAAACAATTAGATTATATAATATTAATTTATTTGACTATAACGAAGATGCATCAAGACTTTTGATTTAATAATTAACATATATTTTTTTGAAATAAATTTATAATGAAGAGAATGATTGCTCTAATAATAATATATATAAAATTTACATTTGATACATTAACAACGTATCAATCAACCATAAAACATCATCTCATTAATAAATAAATATAAAATTTTTAAAATTAAATATAAAAAAAATGTAATGTAATAAGGTAAATAGATATAACTTTTTTACTTTCTTTCTAAACTCTCTTTCACGTTTCTTGATATTGTTTCCTCTCTTTCTCTCCTTCAACTCCCCACAAAAATTGATGATGTACATGATTAACATGAAGCATGGAAGGGAAGGCAGGCTAGGCCGAAAGGTGTTAACAAACTTGAAGCAGAACTCATCATACGTGGAATGCCCTGCCTCAAAAAGAAAGTAGTAACATAATAAATTAATAAAACAACCTTTTACGGAAAGGAGGGAAAAAAGGAAAGGTCGGTAGGACCTTAGCCAAAAAATCATTTGGTCTATTACTAGTAACGCCAGAGCCCAATGCCACTCCCTACGATGGTTGCCTGTGAGTGTGATCCGCGAAAGAAGAAAACACAATGCTCTTCACTGTAGACTGCTCTGCTCCTTTGCTTGGTTTCACAGCACATTACCAAACGCCAGCACATGCTTCCTCTTCTCTTGCAAACTCCCAAGTAAGAGCTCCACTTTCGGTGCTCAATGAATTCAGTACAATTATCCAAAAATAAATATGAAAAGGAAAAAACCCTATGAATTCAATACTTATTTTTGCATGCATTTGCTTTGGGGAGGAACAACTCCATTCTCCCAACTCACCAAAAAGAAGAAAGGATAATGTCCGTATCACAAATAGGCACAAGAAAAAAAAATTAAAACTGTACTTCCCTATTTCTTTTTTAAAATTTATAAATAATTAAAAAATTTTGAATAATTTTTTATTTTTTATAGTATTCAATCAAATATTTATGTCAAATAAACTCAAAAAACTATCGATTTATTAACTATCATTGGTTAAAATGTTACTTATTATTTTATCTTTTATCATTTTATATCATGTGATGCTTACATAACATGAGATAATGGACAATGACGTGTTATGAGATGATATAATTGCTTTATATTTTTCACTCTCCATAATGCAATATATAAAATGACAAATAATGTTTTAACCTATGACAATTAGTTAACCATTTCATTTAAAATATAAATATATCCTTAATTAAGCGTAATTAAAAAATACAAATTTATTTAAATTTATTATTTAAACAGAAAGATTAAGCCTTTTGGGGGAGGCTGCCATATCCCCTCAATTTTAACTGACTTAGTGTTTTTAGGTAGGAGCCCTATACTAGGCTTTCCCGTCAACTCTAAGACTGAAACATTCATGTTTGGCCACTTCGCATTTGCCCACCATGCCACTCGAAGTTTAACGATGTCATACACTTGTTCAGGATCCCAGAGTTTCCCATTGAAAAGGATGTCATTCCTAGCCAACCAAATGGACCAAACAATGGCAAAAAAGGCCATCCTCCATATATCCCCATTCTCCACACACTTTGCAAAACCATTCCAGCTCTGAAAAACAACTATGGGATCTTTATGATTCACCCATTTCAGTCCCAATTTTTCGCCCACCAGTTCCAAAGCATCCAAGTCTCAAAACACGTGAAAAGGAGGTGACCGATGGACTCCAGCTCCCTTTTACATATGAGACAGCAATTGTCGTACTACTAAGAATTCCCCTACTCAACAAATTTTCTTTCACAGCAACTCTTCCTCTTATCAACATCCACCCAAAAATTGCAACTTTGAAAAGAGCTAAGCCCTTCCATAAGTCTCTCCACAAGCTGTCTTTCTCATGACTCATTCCTATCATATGACGACAGTACGACTTAGTAAAATACTCCCCACTTGGATTATATTTCTATATTAATTTATCAGCAAAGCCCTTTCTCAACACTTGACTCTCAAGCAATGACGTAAATGCAGACCACTACTCCTCTTCCCACCCAAAAATGTTTCTTCTCAGATCAATTCACCAGTCCCATTGACTTCCAATCCATTCACCGAATTGATCGACAGTGCCATTCTTTTTAACCGCGAGAGCATCAGCCTTTTGATTAGCTTCCCTAAACACATGCTTTATTTCCTAGGATCCCACTTCTTTTTTTAAGTTCTCAATCTACAACACCCACTTTCTTAGTCTTTAGGGAGCTCTTTTATGATTTTTAATCCATGACACCACATTGTAGCTATCGCTTTCAATAACCAATGCCTTGACCCCTTTCCATTTCATGGCTGCGAATAAAAGGAAAGCTTTCTTAACCGCCAACAATTCTGCCAAGGTGGAATCTGGCCTACCAATTAGTTTTGAGAAAATAACTTTCGCCTCTCCTTTGTTGCCCTTCAAGATACCCCCAATTCTTGCAACCCTCAGTACTTCTTTGCAGCTCCATCCACGTTAAATTTTAATTGTTCTTGTGATGGAGCTTCCTATGACAATTCCTTTCCGCTTCTGTTTACCTGTTTCACACCATTGACTCTATTTAGCAAGATGAAAGTTCCCATAATAAAGCTGTACTCACTTGACCACTTAACATGAGCCCACGTTACGATCCTTATTTTAACCAAGTCCCAACAACTTTTAGCCTTCCACGCTTTGCCTCTAAACACGATTTCATTTCTTTCCTTCCAAATTGACCACATAATGGAAAACAAAGCCATTTTCCCAACCCTCTTATTTTTCTCGTTAATCTGACTTTCATTCCAAGCACAAAAAAATGTGTTACCATCCTTTGGAGAAGTCCATTGATACTTATACAATTCACACCACCAACACCAAATTTTCATGATTGAACACAAGTGAAAAGGAGGTGCCCACATGTCTCATGCTCCTCTTTGCATAGAACACACAAGGCAGAATTTTCTCTTAAGATGCCTTTTCTAACCAATTCCTCTTTAAGCCCTATTTTATCATACATAACTTGCTAGACAAAAGCTTCAACCCTGTGGGACGTAACTCTTGCCCACACATCTCCCCAAAGCATATCTCTATCTGCATTAACATGCATAACATTTTTACAGAAAGATCTTGATGTATATCTACCACTTGGTTCACCCTTTCACATGATTTCATCCTTGAAGTCTTTACTTATTTGGATTTTCGTAAACAGGTTCCCTATTTGCCTCCACTGTTCAAGCTCCCAGTCAAAAATATTCCTTCTCAAATAAACGTTCCATACCCATTTGTTCCCTTCCCATTTCCCATGTTCTACAATCTTTCCCTTCTTGTTAGTTGCAAGTGAAAAAATTCTAAGAAACCTTTGTGACAAAGGAGTCCCTTCAATCCATTCGTCGGTCCAAAAGAAAATATTAGAACCATCACCCACAGCAAAGCCAATATTCAGGCACACTTGCAGGAAAAATTTGTTAGTAGGGAGTAACGGACTAATAATGCCTTTTCACATACTAGAAAAATTCTTATTAACACTCATGTTTGGCAAAAAGATAAAGGGAGCCCTTTTAGTTTTTTCAGCAATAACTTCACTCTAAAGACTCTCTTTCTCCCTCTTGTATCTCCATTTCCATTTATTTAACAACTCTTTATTTCTGACTTCCAAGTCAATGGTTCCTACCCCACCACACTCCTTATAGTTATACACTTTATCCCACCTAATATAGTGCGCTTTTTTTTCTCCTTAGTAACTCCTCATAGAAACCTTCTTTGTAACTGCTCAAATCTATTTTTCACTCCTTTCGAGATTTGAAAAAGAGAAAGGTAGAAAAAGAGTTTGTGAATCCCTAAGCCAAAGTTTATGCTAGAAAACTCTCAACTTTGAGTTCTCTCTGTGTTTCTCTCTTTTTGGCTGTGATCCTATCTCAACACATGTGTGTGATATATTAGGTTCTCAATATGTCGGCAATAAATATAAATTAATTCAATTAAGAATTTATATTTATATGTATAGCTCATAAGTGGTATCTAACAATACATCATGACCATTCAAATGTTAGAAGAGTCAATATGATTTAACTAACCTTTTAATGTACAGTATCTTAGTGTAGCTCTATCCTTTCATCATATATCCAAATAGATAGAAAGCGTAGCTCGGTGTCTGCATTTTAACTTATCCATATTAGTCTTGCAACTTCTATACTGACCTACCAAGATTGTCTTGGCCAAGGACTTTTAATCAATATAAGTTAGGAGCAAATAAGATATGTCCTCTTCAAACACTTGGGGTGATGAATCCTCTCTAGACTATTCATTCATCTTCGCATGCTTATGCCATAACCAAAAGCACCATGTTTAAGCATTTATTTACCTCTAAACTTGTAGAGGTGAAATCAAAGCATGACAATTCACATACAAGATGACCTAGTATCACAAGTCTAAAGATTACTTATACTAATAACACATGAGAGTATTTTCATAGATACTTGAGTGAAATACCAAATGGAACTCTCATAGTGAGCCATGTTCAATGAACTTATTCTTTAACAAGCACCCACATACTAACCCCAAGTATCTTACATACTTCAACCTATAAGATTAATTGCTTACTTTCAAAGTAAGGAGGCTTAGCATGTACTAGCCTTTAAGCATTGTCAATGTCCTTATTCTTAACAATACAATGACTAGGAACATATTTAGGAGCAAGGCTTTGATGCATAAGAATCTCATAATTATAACTTTTATAATTTCTGTGTAAGGCCATTATGTTCCAAGGACTTATTTTACATAAGTCTCTCATAACTCTTTATAAATAAACTCATAGATAAAGAAATACCTCATACATTAGATAAAATATCTATAATATATTTAACATTAAATATGACTAATTAATATAGTGTTTTACAAGCACAAAATCGATTGGCTTGCAGGGCTTACACTAACACATACAACAAGTTGTTTTTATGAGCTAAGCAGTTCGGTTGTCCTCTATACAGAAGAATAATAATGAGATTCAAGCTCCTTGAGGCTCGTTGCTACCACTTCTCCAATCTTGGCCAGCATTCGGTTTGTTTTTTTTTTATTGTTGGTCAAACTCAACAGTTCTTTGCTCCACATGGTCATTAAGAGATGTACATCCTGAAAATATTACCATTTGCTCAGCTCAGACGCCAACTTAAGTAAAGAATCAGCTGCTTGGACCTGCAGTTTGTGAATTGATCATGGAGAATGACCTAGAAAATGACTATGTATCATTCATAAATCTGTGCCATAGAAAAGATAAAAAGCACTTCTACCATGGACCTCTATCTATATCATCCAAAGAGTTAGGTTGGATGCAATATTTTCTTTTTTGTCTATGGTAGTAGTGGATAACCCCCAAGTTTAAGCAAGAGCCATAATTTGAACCCTGGTCCCACAAGGTTAAGCCCCCCAAAAGGGTGGACATGCGTCGCTAGCCATAACTTGCAACTCCATGCAATAATTTTGAAATCAAGATAAAAAAGATGATGAAAATGATGGTAAACAACAAGAAAGTGTTCTCACCATTCTGGCTACACGCATCTCCATCACGAAAGCTTCTTGTGACTTTCGAACTAGTGGATCATTTACCTACAATGAGATGCTGCCAAGTGAATATTAAATTGTAGATAAATTCCACAGACATCAAAATGACTCATCAAACAATCTTGTAAGGTTCCAAATCTATAGCAAAATTCCTCAGACTCAGAGAAGCCCATTTCTTTCTCAAACTTTCCTCCCTTGCTGTAATGCGAGTGATATCCAATAAGATTGTAGAATCTACCTACTTGGGTTTGAAAGGCAGTTAAGGCTTAAAGAAGTAGTAATTTGGGTTTGTGTTGCAAAAAAATGTCCAGAAGATTATGTAGATTTAAATTTTAAAACCAAAAACTAAAATGAGCAACAAATAAAAAATTAAAGGTCCGTTTGTTTGGTAGTAAAATATTTTTCAAAAAATGTTTTAAGGACTTATGCTTGTTTGGAAGATGAAAAATTAATTCCAGATGTAAAACATTTTACGAGTTAATAGAGTTAACCACAAAAAAGGTCTTACGCCCAAAGAACAGCCAAAACACTTTCATATTAAGTTTATGAATATAAATTTGATGAATATTAATATTTAACTTCAAATATTAAAAAAATAAAAATATTAATATTTAACTTTAAAAAAATTAATTTTTAAATTATACAACACAATTAAAATTAAAAAAATATTTTTTAATGAAACCATTTAATACAATTAAATTTTTTTTATAAACGGAATAAATCTTACTAATAATTATAATAAAAATATTTCAATGATCATCATTTGATAAATACGCTTTAAATCTTACTAATAATTATAATCAAAAAATATTTCAATGATCACCATTTAATGAATACATATTTACAACTATAGGTTTTGGATATCTTACACAATTGATGAATATTTATATATTTATAGTTATGATAAAAAAGTGATAAGATATAAATTTTTTTGAAAAATTATGAGTTTATTTTCATTACAGATATGTGGTTAAATACTTTGAGAAATATCATTGTTGACTTTGTCCATTTTCATTTCCATTCTTAATTTTGATCCCAAATTAGTGAAAATCAAATATCAATATTGTTTTGTAATCAACTCTTATTTATTATTTTACTCCACCCAAGGGCGGAGGGTAAGCCAGAGCCCCCCAAAAATTTTTAAAAGTATTTATTTCTAATATATATTTTATCAATGGCCCCATCAAATTTTTTTGAAAATTTTTATTTATTATATATTATTAATGGCCCACTCAAAATAAATTTTTTATTTAATAATTAATATAAATAAAAAAATAAAACAACCTCACAAACTTACTTAATTTTACCCTAATTTAAGTTTTTTTACTCCTCTTTCTCTTTTTCTTTTTCTTTTTCTCTTCTCTTTTTTATCTTTTTATTTTTATTTTTCTTTTCTAGTAACTCACCATAAAAACACACTTTATTCTTCAAAAGAGATTTATGAACTTGTGAGTTTAGAAATGGAAAGACAGAGATCAGTCACAACCATTGTGTAAAATTAAGAGAAGGTAAAGTTTTCTTTTACCTTCTTCTTTCTATTTATATTATTTAACTATTATGTGAAATCTTGTATTTCGTATTTAATTATTTATATTTTATTCCTTATAGTTTTACATTTTATTTTTTAAGTTTAAATATAAATAAATAAGAATATTGAATGTTGATTACATTTTTTTTTTCAGATTTGATTAAAATATGAGTAAGTTGAAGACAATTGATAAATTTTTTAAACGAAAAGAGATAAATCACTCAAATGATTCTCCCGCACTTGAGTAACCAAACCTTAATACTTCAACTCATGAGCAAGAGCAGTGTGAATCAAAACGTCTAAGGCTCAATCCTGAAGAAATTGATGCTTTTCATATAGAACCTGATCATGGGTTATGACCATTGATATGGGAATTTCCTATCAATCAAAGGGATGAAATTCGTCGTGCTTATCTCAAACGTGGGCCATGTCAACCCATTCTTAAGATGTATCCTCTATCAGATGATGATCACTGTCGTCATTTTCAAGCTTCTTGGTTTGAATTATATCCTTCTTGATTGGAGTATTCTTGTGACAAAGATGCTATATTTTGTTTGCCATGCTACCTTTTTGGTAAAAACACCTCAAATCATCCAGGTTCAAATACATTTATTGAAAAGGGTTTCAAAAATTGAAAGAAAGTCAATAGTGGAGAAAATTGTCCACTTTTGAATCATGTTGGAAAAAATCCAAATTCCCCACCTAATGTTGCTGTAAAATCTTGTGAGGGTTTATTGAAAAAATCCCAACATATTGATAGGCTTATCAAAAGGTAAGCATCATAAGAGATCTTGAATAATCGGCTTAGGCTCAAAACTTATATAGATTGTGTTAAATAGTTAACTTTTCAAGCTTGTGCATTTAGAGGTGATGATGAAAGTCCATCCTCAAAAAATAGAGAAAATTTCATTGAAATACTGAAATTCTTTGGATCTTACAATGATAAAGTTCATAAGCTTATCTTAAAAAATGCTCCAAGGGTTGCTAAGTACACATCCAATGATGTTCAAAAGGA
>NW_018397287.1:605167-605290 GCF_002168275.2 Theobroma umbraticum
AATGGCTATTATTTTGAGATTTGTTGATGGTGTTGGTTTTGTTCAAGAACGTTTCTTTAATCTTGTACATGTTAGTGATATCAGTGCAATGACTTTGAAGAAAGAGTTAGTGTCTGTTCTTTC
>NW_018397287.1:605458-608492 GCF_002168275.2 Theobroma umbraticum
TTCCAAAAGTTATGACCAATTGCAAGCTGTTCAAGTAATTGACATTGCAAATATGATTGCTTGTGATGAACTTGAAACAGGTAGAGGAGCAAATCAAGTGAGAACTCTACGAAGAGCCGGAGATACTTGATGGAGCTCACACTTTCATTCTATTTGTAGCTTGATGAGAATGTTTGATGCAACTTGCACTGTTATGGAAAGTATTATTGATGAAGGGGCCAATTATTCACAAAAAGGTGATGCCTCTGCTGCTAGTAAAATATTAGCATCATTTGAATTTATTTTCATATTACACTTGATGCATGAGATCATCGAAATCACTAATGTGATTTACCAAGCATTACAATACGCTCTTAAGATATTTTAAATGCAATTCATCTTGTTTTTAAGACAAAATCACTCTTTCAGAAGTTGAGAGATAATGGGTGGTCTAATTTACTTGAGAATGTGAAAAAAATTTGTCAAAAACATGAGATAGAAATTCTTAACATGGGCGCACGATATATTTTGGGCAGAGGTCGATCTCATAAACCAGATGTAACTGTGGAGCATCATTATCGAGTTGATATATTCTTAGTGACAATAAATACCTAGTTACAAGAATTGAATTTGAAATTCAGTGAGAAAGCTATGAAAGTTTTAACTTTAAGCATTGCTTTGGATCCTAATAACAATTACAAATCATTCAATATTGATAATATCTGCAAGTTAGTAGAGAGTTTTTATTCTTAGGATTTCACAAAACAAGAAAGACTTATTTTGAGGTTATAATTGAAGCATTACGAGCTCGATATACCTTATCATCAAAATTTTGAAGATATTAAGACACTTTCTGAATTGTGCCAGAGATTAGCAGAAACAGAAAAGTCAAAGAATTACCACTTGATCGATAGATTAATTCACCTTATTTTGACTCTTTTGGTTTCTACAAGAACTACAAAGAGAGCCTTTTCAGCAGTGAAAATTATGAAAACAAGACTCCAGAACAAAATGGATGATGAGTTTCTTGCAGATAATTTAGTTGTTTATATTGAAAAAGACATTGTTAGTCTTTTCAGTATAGAGTCAATAATTGATGAATTTAAATCTAGGAAACATCGTCGAGCACAACTTTCTTAAATAATTATTATAAGTCTTTTTTTTATTTAGATGTTATATAAAATTATTATCTATTATGAATCTTTTGATCGTTGGTTAAATTCAACATATTAGTTTTAAAAATTTTTAGTTTTTATTTTTTTCGTCTTTAGTCCCCTTAACAAAAATTGACTAGTTCTGCCCCTGACTCCACCATGATAGAAAATATTTTTTATAAAAGGATCCAAATAATAGAAAATATTTTCAATAATTTATCCAAACAACAGAAAATATTAAATTTTCTTGTAAACCATTTTACACAGAAAAAATTTTCCTCTAGCAAATCATTTTCCGGTTAGCAAATCATTTTCCGGTTAGCAAATGGGCTCTAAGAAAAAAATCAATCACAAAATGGCACTTGAAAGACACTTATCAATAACTTGAAATCTCAAAAAATCAACTCTAATATAAGTTAGAAAGAGTTATATAAAGACATAGACTAAAACACTCATAATCATTATATTTGGCAATGCAGGACCCTATAAATGCTATTTGAAAAATGAAAGAGACCATAAAAAAGAATCAAAAACTTGGAATGGACAACAGATGAAACTGATTCCAGCAAAATAGAAGTTTACCAAGATAACTCTTGATTTTTAAACTCAATTAAATAACTAAACTATCAAACTCTGATTCAATAGTTATCATAGACACTTTATGTTAGAAAAAGAAATTTCTTTGTTGTTAAAGAAAACTCTTAGCCACCACGATGGATAACTCAACTGAGCTATCAACAAGCCACAATGTCGTTCCTAGGTAAATGTAACAACCAAAACAAGGTTAATAAAATGAAAATGACCAGCTGCCTAACAGCCTTTAATGGATTCTATTTTAATTAAATTTTCACAACGGGTCACAGCATTATAGGCCATTTTTCCATAGAACACATCGGTTCATTAGACTTCACAATAAATTATAGATTTCACAAATGATAAATCAAGACCTCAGCACCTCATCAAAATTATGAGCTTTTAAATGATTTAAAGCAATGTTTCTATCTTTCTATCCTTCACTTTCCTGGACCAAATTAGCTGCATCAGTAAGTTGAAAACAATATCCTTAACACTTTTACCTATCTTTCTTATCAATGAACTAAAACAAACAATTCCTGAGTTGGTAGATTTAATCCTAGAATTATATGGAAGAGAAAAGGAAGAATCATGACGTCTGACTAATTATATCCTCACCCCACTTTTTTATCCTTTTCCTTCTCTACTATCTCCCTTTTCCTATTTAAATTTGAATCTCCCTCCTTACCCGAATTCATTCTAGCAGCAGGAGAAATTAAATCAGGTTTAAATAGGCCCTTGTCAGACTCTTCCCAACTATTTGCCGCAGCTCTAGGGCTATTACCCCATTCCTTCTCACTAAGCTTATCAAACATCTGATAGACTGCCTCGTAACTAGCGCCTTTAGCATGCACTTCGTCCTCTTCCTCCTTTTATCTTCTAGCCCACTATGGAACTGCTCGTAGTCTGATGAAGTACTATAAGACTTGGCTGCTCTTGCTCTAACTCACCAACAACCCCTTGTAGGAAGGCCCGAACAACAAAATCCTTCCCATTCACCTTGATTGGAGTAAAGACCTTAATATCTTTAAGTGATTTAACTTTTATGAGTATCATGATATAATCCAATCTCCATTTATCTTCCATGTCCTAGTCCACCTTGATAAACTTCCCCCACATATTGCCTAGAACTCTAAAACATTCATCATGCCAAGTGTGGAGTGGGATTTCTTCAACCTTTACCCACACATTAAACGCTCTTTCGTCGGCCCCCACTTGGTATGGAGTAATAGAGAGGAACCACAAATGGAAAAGGTCCATGTGAAGTAGTAAAAGGGTCTCCATTTCCTCTTTCTCCCTAAAAGTGACCAAAACACACGTCCCTCCCA
>NW_018397287.1:608502-617156 GCF_002168275.2 Theobroma umbraticum
CTGTGCGATGATCCCTTCTCTGAACAAGGAGCATTCAACTAATCCACAACTGATGACCGATCTTAGTTGTCCACAAGCACTCTGTTCTAGCCATTTTATGTCCTCGGCTGGGATAATCACCTTGCTAACCTTCCTTTCCATCCTTTCAATCCAGTCTTTCCCTTCTTTTGTTTCCTCTCCCTTTGCTGCCCCTATTACCTTTCCTTTTGCTACCCCTCTATCATTCTTTTCCTTATCTACCTTCCTTCTTTAACATCTTGTCTCTCTTGATTAATGTAGGAGGAATTGCAAGCTTCTTTTTAGTTTCTGGTTGTGTTGCCCCTTGGGCCTCCCCCGTTCTTACTTTTTCCCTCTTATGTTACTCTAATTTCAATACTAATCTTGGGCTTCTTCGCCACTGCCACCCTAATCTGCCTCCCATAAATTCTTCTGCCATGCCCTCTTTGGATAGCCCTGATCAGTTCCTTTTCTTCCCTTTATCTTGCAAAAGCGCATTTAGTGTCTATTGTTTTTCTAAGGCAGGGGATATAAAGATCCATAACGACCCCATACTCATCAAAGCAATCCTTAAGGGTTCTCAACCCAACTTCCTTGTTAATGTTCCCTACAAATGTCGTCTATAGTCTGCTCCTCCACTTTGCCACTCCCCATGGATCCTTTTTGCCCCTACTATCCACGTCCCCTCCTTCTTGCCAAACTCCATGCTCTAATTCTCTCTCTCTCTTTCTCTCTCTACCTTTAATTTACAATTGATTTACACTAGACTTTTTAATTTCTTCCTCTGCATCGAATATAACCTTGTAATTAAGGTTGGAATTGGATTATTAACTGACTTTGAGCACAAAGTAAGAATACAAGTGTGGGTAGTGAAAGAATTCACGATGAAATCAAACACAAATTCTTGATATCATATTGTGTCCAACATGCATGTGCAGGAATTAATTTGAACCATGATAAATATTGTGCAATAATTAATTAATGTTCTGGTTGCAGCAAAAGACAAAAAGAGTTATTATGGGAATCGTTGGTGAATGAGAGTTGACTCTTTGCATTGGAGGGCTGATTTGATCGTTCCTTGAAACATATCAGATGACTGAGGTCCACTAGTCTAACTTAAATTTAATTTAATTTTAATTCATTATTATGGGCAAAATTTATTGTAAGATCGATCTCACAGTAAGATCGAATAATGATTTTTTAAAAAAAATTAATTTTTAAACAAGTTAATAGTTAATCAATCTGAGCAATATATATTTTTATTCATTTTACATTTGATGTTACAATTTTTTTATTTTTCGTTTTACTTGTTTATGTAAAATTACAAAATATAATTTTTGAACAGTATTAACATTATATTTAATTGTTTTAATCTGGTTAAGTTCATTACTTTAAATTATTTCTATCTTAAACTATAATTTCAACTTCATATAATAGAGGCGTGTTTCCATATAAATCTATAATAGAGTTGTGTTTGCAATGACGAATCTATAATTTTATATGAAAGATGATTAAGAAATAAATAGAAAAATATTACATGATGTTGATAAATTTAAAACTACAAACCGAAACGAAATGGCACCACTATGTACTATTTCTTTAGATGAAAACGATCATTGGTATGGAACTGACAATAATTTGTGTAGTCAACTACTATACAAACTTGGCAGAGTTAGAATTGGAGCTTCCCCAAGGGTCGACTGCCAACTATTAGAAATTATTAGGAACAATTTTTTTATTTAGAAAATTCAACAATAATTGATTTTCTTTTAACAATTCAAGAACGAGACAAATATGGAAAAGAAAATTATAAAAGAAATTCTTATATATATATATATATATATATATATAAAAGATTCATTGAAAATAAACGATGAAAAGCCATTAAAACTCAATTCAAATAATAAGAGTGGAGTGAGGTTTAAAGGAAGAAATTAGGTTTTTTTTTTAGAAAAAGTATGTAATTTTATTACTTAATATTAAAGTTAAAATAATTTTTAATTTTTATGAATTACATGAAAAAATAGGAACAAAAAAAACCTCAAAGTACTAAAATAATCCAATTTATGGATATTAAATCCCTATTCTAGAATACAACTAAAGAATTACAAAACTAATTAATTGTACCCCAACCATATTTGATTTACAATCACTAATTATCACTAATGCAGCTAGATCATAACAACTTTCAATCCACGATTTTTTGTCTAATGCCAAAAGCAACCATTCACACCTCACAATCATTTAAAATATTTATCTATCACGCATGTCCAATTCAATCATACATAAACGTTAGTGATCTACTTGACTCTTTTCCAATTAAATCAAAGATCCTTAGTGATGACAAAGGAAGATATTAGTTAAAGCTATTGTGCTATTTCTCGTATATAAAAATTAAAATTAAAAAGAAAAATTCACTATCATTTCAAATCCATATTGTATACATAATTCAATACATGTTCCATGTATTCGTACTGAAAGAATATTAAATTCGTTCATAAAGAAATGGAGATCAAAACCCATGCGTTGACTCAAATTCAGCAGACCCTAGAAAGTAGAAAATTGTGTGATTTGGGAATGGATAAAATTTGGAGCGAAAGTGTTTGCATGAGAAAAAAAAAGCAGGCGGCATTATTAGAATGGAATTATTGTGTGATTCAATTCGAATAATGTGGAAGGCAGGAGAAGTACGTTTCCCAAAGTGGGAGGGTGTTCCTATGCTGTGTAACATCCCTTACGTGTTGTGGGCTGTGGCCAGCCGCATGCATGCTCGCTCTTCCAAAGTCAATCAAAAATCTCTGAATCCCTTCCCTTGGCTCTTCAATGCCTCACCGGTCTTTTTGCCGTTTCACTGACTTTTTTGGTTCTTTTATCATAAAGTATATATATTGAATGTGTACAGTACTTTGAATTCACTTCAACCGAAAAATTTTAATCTTTTATTTGTGATTTTACGTATCCATCAAAAATATGGTTAACATATCTATACATGAAATTTATAATGCACGTGTCCACCTAGGTGTCATACCAAAATTTTATTTATATTTTATCTAAATTTTAATAGCATGTTGATGCAAAAATTCATGAATTTAAAATAAATTCAAAAAGTTGTTAATTAAATGAATCATGAAAATGAAACTAATGGTTAGCAAGATATAGTTATTCTTCAACTCAAAGGCATTATAATAAAATGAAATATATACTTTACTATCTCAAAGGAACAATGGATATGGACTTATATTATTTATTTGTATCAAAATTAAATTTAATTGATTACACAGATGTAAAATATTTATTTGATCTACACATGATTTGATCTTAGAAATATTACTTATTCACATGTTGAGGTACAATATGACTATTATATAATGTTTGATAAGACAAACTATATTTATTACTTCTTTTAACATTATAGAAATTTTTGTCATTCAAGAACTAAGTTGTGAATGTGTTTTGTTAAGATCTGTAATTTAACATATTTGAAGAACATGTAACTTGTCAATCAAGAAGAGAATTTCAATAATGATATATGAAAATAATACCGCTTGCATATCCTAGTTAAAAGAAAGATACATTGAATTCATTAGTACAAAACATATTTCTCCAAAATTCTTCTTCACTCATGATTTCTAAGAAAAATGTGATATTAGTGTTAAACAAATTTACTCAAGTAACAATCTAACAAATTTATTCACTAGAACCCTTCTTACTATAACATTTGAAAAGTTGCTATAAAAGATTGAAATGCATTGTTTTAAATATCTTACATAATACAGTCATCAAGTTTCCCACTAGATTTTTCTTAGTAAGGTTTCCAATGGGGTGATGTTTCAAAAATGTATTTTTGAAAAAAATTATATACTCTTTTCCTTTACTCGAACTTTTTTCATGAGATTTTTTTTTAATAAGTTCAAATCAAGTCAAATAGCGCAATAGGTCAAATAAGAAATCTAGTCCAATTCTAACTCTTAAATTTAATTATGTATATTTAGATTTGAATATATATATATTAAATTAGATTAAGATTTAAGTTATTAACGAATAAATAAACCCTTCACTTCATTCGTAAATACACACTTGTATAACATATTTCTTACTTTACTAATATTTTTCTCGCACAATTGATCTTGCAATTCATATTTCATAGCATTATTTAACTTTTATAATTATTCTTTCAATTTATATCTTATAATATTATTTAAATTTTTGTTAATAGTTGAGGATTTGTTCACTTTTTAGTATTGAATTTTTAAGGTGGAAACATTTTCATCTTTCTTTCTTCCTCCGTTCTCTAAGCGAGTGGGAGAAAGCTCAAGAGGGGTTCAATTTCTAGAGAAAAGGAAATCCATTATATTACAAGTTATAGTACAGCTTGTTGTATTTAAGAATTTATGCCTTAATAAAGAGCCAAGAGTACAGACACAGGGGAATTCAATTTCGTCTCCTAAAGATGGAAAAGAGAATTTAAGCCTGTTTTACACGTGGAGTACATAACACTGTACCGTACAGTGGCACAGCCCCAATTACCCAAGACATAATTCCAAAACGGATAAGGCTTCCCTCTTTCCCCTTCCCCCTTTGCCCCTCTCTCTCTTTCGCTTTGTATATATTTCCTACGCATTTCACTTGTTGTCCTTGCCAATATCTCACTTTAGAACCATCGGAGGGAATCAGGTGTCTTCAACTACCAATCTCCAGAGTAACTGTACCCTTTTCAGTAGAAGCTATGGAGAGTACTAAACCCAACAAGAAACCTTCCTTTCAGCTCCAGCAACCACTACCGTCGTCTCCTCCACTCCCATCTCCTCTAAAAACGATCATCCTCGTGGCTTCCATCGCCGCCGGAATCCAATTCGGCTGGGCCTTGCAGCTATCCCTCCTCACCCCATATGTTCAACTCCTCGGCATCCCTCACAAATGGGCCTCTCTCATTTGGCTCTGTGGACCCATCTCGGGAATGCTGGTGCAACCCATCGTTGGTTACCACAGCGACCGTTGCACTCGCGTTTTGGCCGTCGACGCCCTTTCATTGCAGCGGGAGCCGCCCTGGTCTCCACCGCGGTTGTCCTCATCGGCTTCGCAGCTGACTTAGGCCATCTCTTTGGGGATTCCATGGCCAATGACATCAAGCCACGTGCCATTGTGGTGTTTGTCATAGGGTTTTGGATCCTAGACGTGGCCAACAACATGCTTCAAGGGCCATGCAGAGCTTTACTGGCTGATCTTTCAGGGAACAACCAGAAGAAAACGCGAACAGCAAACGCCCTTTTTTCATTCTTCATGGCGGTTGGAAACGTTCTTGGCTTCGCTGCCGGTTCCTACCCTCACCTTCACAACATCTTGCCCTTTACAAGCACGAAGGCTTGTGATGTTTACTGTGCAAATCTCAAAAGCTGTTTCTTTTCTCCATTTTGCTCTTGCTGACCCTAACCTCCATCGCTCTCTCTTACGTGCATGAAAGACCCTGGTCACCGGCACCTGGATGCGCCGGTAACCAAGGTGACGAGATTGAGGATGAAGAAGAACCAGCAGAGGCGACGCCGGTTCCCTTCTTTGGGGAAGTATTCGCTGCGTTTAAAGACTTGAAAAGACCCATGTGGATTCTCCTGTTGGTGACGTGTCTTAATTGGATTGCATGGTTCCCTTTCTTGCTGTTCGACACTGATTGGATGGGGAGAGAGGTGTACGGTGGGGATTCGCAGGGGAATAACCTCGTTTGAGGCTGTACAATAATGGGGTACGTGCGGGGGCGTTGGGGCTCATGTTGAACTCTGTGGTGTTGGGGTTCACATCTCTTGGGGTGGAGCTGTTGGCGCGTGGGGTTGGAGGGGTCAAGAGGCTTTGGGGGATTATCAATTTCTTGCTTGCTTTTTGTTTGGCCATGACAGTTTTGGTGACCAAATTGGCTAAGTCAAACCGCCGGTTCGCCACCGCGGACGGTGTCAACGTCCCTTTGCCACCAGGAGCAGGGGTCAAGGCAGGGGCATTATCTCTATTTGCAGCATTGGGGATACCCTTAGCTGTAAGTTTTAATTTAATTTTGTTTTCTTGCATAAATTTTGAGTCTCAACTTTATTATGAATAATGACTTGCATTTATGATTCTGAAGGGAAATCCTATACAAAAGATTGAAAACGGATGATGCATTTAATTGTATAGAAGATTAGAGATTATGTTCTTGATCAGTCACATAAGAGTTAAGGAGCTTGTATTGTATGTCATGCTTTTTTAAGAGCTAGCTAGTGCATTTTTGATGAATTTTGAGACTTTTTTTCATCAGAAAAATACAAAGGCTAAATTTATTTGGGAGTAGAGGCATACTATATTTTGGTACTTCCAATGGCCATTTATTGCATTGTGATAAATTGGGAATCGATTTTTGTTTTCTTCTTTATTTGGCATATTATTGTTCTTATCACATTACACTACCATTTTTTCTTCTCCCTGTTGGAAGTATGCCTGTGGAGGCAGTCAACTCTCAGAAAATGAGTCACATTTTCAAGTGAAATGTTCTGAGTTCATGTTCATGCATCTGTGATATGTTTTCTTCTTGTTCTGAATTTTATTATGATTAGTAGGTCTCAGAAAGGGAAATCTTGTTTTAATGGGATTAATTCCAAAGGATAATTTCCTATGTGTATGTTTTTTCCAGGTGACTTACAGCATCCCTTTTGCATTGGCATCCATATTTTCTAGTTCCTCCGGTGCAGGCCAAGGTAAATTTTCCTGTAACTTTCTGGTATTCCCCCAATCATCCATTCAAACTAATTGATTATCATTTACTCTGAACACAGGGCTTTCTTTGGGAGTGCTGAATCTTGCAATAGTAACGCCACAGGTGACACTGCATTCTTATTAAAGCTATAACTTTAACTAGATCATTATAGATGGTAGAGTTAAGCCAGTTACAAATTTCGTATTGATTGTGCTTTCTTATGAATTTGCAGATACTGGTTTCATTAGGGAGTGGACCCTTTGATGCAATATTTGGAGGTGGAAACCTTCCAGCTTTTGTACTTGGAGCATTTGCAGCAGCTGCAAGTGGAATATTTGCTTTAACCATGCTCCCATCTCCACCCCCTGATATCCCTGCTGCCAAGGCTGCAACTGCTGGATTTCATTAACAGTATATGGATCTAGGAGCTTCATCTCTCCTTCCTCTTTTCTTATTATATGATAACAAAAGAAAGAACCTTAACCGGCATTTTTTTATGTAAAAGAAGTGCCAAGGCTAGCTCAAATAGCCGTTTTGGTATTAAGATAGCCAAAATGGCTATTTTACTTTTAATGTCAAAAGCCAGTAATCGTACGCTTAATTAGCATGATGGTCCAGTATGATAATACAAGTGCTGACATTTGGGTTGGATTTGTCGAACTTCAAGACATAGAAAGAAAGAGAAATGACTAACAAGAGAATGGAAGAAACCTAGTCTGAGTGAGTAACTCTAGTCAAGCAAATTTCTCCCAAAATGTTCTTTTAATTGGTCTTGTTACTCAAAGCAGGAGGAGGTATGCAAATTCGTCGTACCAATAAGGTTCATATAGGACTAGGCCCAAAAAACAAAACAAAAGGTGTAGGGCAGCTAGCTAATCATCGTTGATTGGCAGTAGACACCCAGCGCAGGACAAAAATGCTTTGATCTTGTAAAAGATCCTCTGTGTGTGTTTGATCTTGTTAAGAGTCCCCTTGTGATGTATGGTCCCAAACTGCAAGAAGCTTTGGGCAGTGGGTTGGTGAGGCACATGTCTTGCATTGGATATATTTAATTTGGATGTTGTCCTCTTGTTGATGACCCCTTGGAACAAGCTGTTAATGCCTCCAACTTACTATGATCAAAAGAAATTCACATGGCTTTCACCAGACGAGGAGCATGAAGGGAAGGAGATTCCTTTATGTACATTATTTCGTTTTACCTGTCGTTGTTAAGTGGACTTAGGGCGAGAATTCAATAGTTTGTTATCGGATATTACAACATTTCTTGTCTACAAAACACCGCTGTTCTTTTGGCCTTTTTTGTTGCTTATTATCCTACGGGAAAGAAAAACATAAAGCAAACATCAAAACATTCTCTCTCTCTCTCTCCCAGCATAGCAGAGATTCTCAATCAAATTAGTAGCCGTGAACAACTATTTGCAATTGGAGGAAAGCAGAGAAGGAAGAAAGAAAGGGGACCGGGATTGAACATGGGCTTTCAAAGGGACTCCCCCAAGAATTCTCCAAAAGCATCACCAAAGAAGAAAACTACCCTTCAGCACCTATTTGATCTAGATTCCAATCCTTACATTGGAAGTAACCGTTCTAGTCCCACCAATGGTAGGCAGTCTTCCTTTGACACCGACTATGAACAAATCCTTTCTGCAATCTCTGACTGCAACGTCATTTTCACTTTCACTGATCCTCTGGAGTCCCCTTCACAACAAGACCTCAAGCGCCTCAAGCTTGTTCAAGTTCTCTCTTTGATCAAATCCTCCAAGAAGCCATTGCATGAACACCTTCTGTCACCTCTCATGTCCATGGTGTCAGCCAATCTCTTCAGGCCACTCCCTCCACCTACCAATACTTCCACCATCTCAGACTTACTTGATGATGAAGAACTTCTTTCCACTTTTGCACCAATATGGCCACACTTGCAGATTCTTTATGATATTCTCCTTAG
>NW_018397287.1:617166-648954 GCF_002168275.2 Theobroma umbraticum
TTCTCCTTAGGCTAGTTCTGAGTGTAGATCCCAAGACGCTTCGAGATTACATTGATCGCCATTTCATTCTCAATCTTCTCTTCCTCTTTCAGTCTGAAGACCCTAGAGAAAGAGAGAGCTTGAAGAATGTTTTCCATCGGATATATTCGAGATTCACCTTCTATAGATCATTACTGAGAAAGGCAATGAGCGATGTCTTTTTGCACTATGTTTTTGAGACAGAAAGGCATTGTGGGATTGGTGAGCTGCTTGAGATATGGGGAAGCATCATCAACGGCTTTGCGGTTCCATTAAAAGAGGAGCACAAGCTCTTCTTGATGAGAGTGCTTCTCCCGCTGCACAAGACCAAGGGTTTGCAGGTTTACCATCGGCAGCTGGCTTACTGCGTTTCTCAGTTTGTGCAGAAAGAGCCTGCTCTTGGTGGAGTGGTGGTTAGAGGGATTCTAAGATACTGGCCAGTCACCAATTGTCAGAAAGAAGTTTTACTTATAGGAGAATTGGAGGAACTGGTGGAGAATATAGATCCCGATCAGTACAGGAAGTTGGCTCTGCCTTTATGCACCCAAATTACAAGATGTTTGAGCAGTTGCAACTCACAGGTAAGCTTAGGGATGAGGTTTGACACATTAATTTTCTTGATAGTTCCTCTGAAACTTGTTTTCCTTTTGTATTCAGCTTTTCAAAAAGGGGCATTGATGGAAGTTTCTCAATTTCCCCTTTCATGCTTCCAATTTGATTGCCAAGAAGTAAAAACTTAGCCAAAAGCAATGATAAATTGAAATCTGATACACTAATGCTACTAAATTTTGCAATTCTGAGCTATTATAAAAAAAGGGAAAAGTTATACAATCAAGTCTGAAAATTTTGAGCCCTTTGTTCCATAGTGAAACTGTTAAGATCATGTTAATGGTGGTAAAAGGTCCTGACTGTGACCCCATGACAACATATTTAGAGGCCAACTTGTTTTCTGATATACTTGAATTGGATAATAATTGAAGCTTGGTTTTCCAGACAGAACAACATGGGGTTGGAAGGTAAACCATAAACCAAACTCAGGACAGAAGACTTATTGAGGAAACGTCTAGTTTCCGAGTTCGGGTTTAGTTTGTTTTGCATTTCATTGATTTAGTCTTATATAACTTCGACATCAGGTTGCTGAGCGAGCACTGTATGTATGGAACAATGAGCAGTTTGTGAAGTTGGCATCAGCAGCAATGGACGATGTGTTTCCTGTGGTAGTTGAAGGCATGGAGAAGAACCTAAAGCTGCACTGGAGCAAGAGTGTCAAGCAATTGACAGAAAATGTCAAGGCCATGTTGGAAGAAATGGATCCAACTCTATACCATAGGTGCCTCCAAGAAATCGAGCGTCGGGAATCCGAAGCTTGCCAGGAGGAACTGAAGAGGAAACAGAAATGGGACAGAATAGAAATGGCAGCAAAGGAGAAGCAGCTCCACCAACCACCAAAATACATGTGTTTCTCATTGAAGTACAAGGTGTAATATTTTGTGCTGGCACTAATTTTCAGAACCAATTAACCTGAAATCTTAACTATTCAAATTGAGTGAGATTCAGTGACAGGAACAGCCACTCTTTCTCTGTCTGCCAACCTGACGAGATTCCATAGATTTGCATATAATTTGCCAGCTGTAGAGGTAAATTCTGTTGATTTGGTGGTTGAGAAGGTCCAGAATGTAACTAATATGCTGCAATCAATCAGGAAGGTCAGGCCCTACTTCATAAAATTATTACTAGGCTTAAACAAGTTCACAAGCATTCCCCAAGGTTAAAACCTTATTTTTCTTTTTCCTGCAATTTAGAAGTCATTGATAGACGACCAAAACCAGGTGCGAAAGCCCCAGTACGAAGCCAACTAATAAGCAAAAGCCCAACGCCATGAATACGGTCCATGTTTTGTATTTTACTGAAGAGAAAAAGTATTTGAACTAATTTCGCAAGTTGATACGTAACAATATTATTGGTATAATATTTTTAAAAATTTACAAACTATTTGAAAAAATTTAAATAAATCTTTTTTTATTTATTACATTTAATTAAGTCTTTGTAATTTTATTTTGAGTTAAATATACCATTATGACTAATTAACTATATGCAATTAGTGAAAATGTTACTTATTATTGTTTATACCGTGTGGGGTTGATGTGAAGTGTTAAAATGTCATATGATCTTATTATCATTATCTATTATTACATGTCAATAGGTCACCTGAATATCGTGTGACATAAAATGATAAGTGATATTTTGACAAACAATAGTTAGTTATAAGAGTTTATTATTATCCAAAAATAAGTATAATGATTTGATTAAATGTAATAAAACAATAACATTTTATTTAAATTTTTTAAATAGTTTAATAACTTTTTTAAATATTATACCTACATTATTAATATGTAACATCTATATAACGAAACATGATCAAATCATTTATGAATATTGATTAGGTTGAATAGCAATAATGTCTATCAATTATAGTCTCAATAGAAAAAATTTTCTATCAATATCATATTAAATAATTTATAATTCGTTAAAATCAATACTAGTATATCCTTTTAGTCCTTTTTTTGATTGTTACTCACAAGATTATAAATCTTACTCTTTTTTCAATTTTCTTTTCTTTAAATACGTAAATAACAAAAATATAATTATAATATATTTTTAGTTTGTAAACCAAAAGACAAAGTCCAGATGTTTCATGGGTCCTTTTCTTAGACCTAAAGCAACGTGGCCGAAACGGCTTGTTCGGATTTGGGAAACTGATATTGAAACAAACTGGTAAGGGCTTGTTCCTTCCTTGAATCCACATGCAGTCATGTTCACATAAAGATGTTCATGAGCCAAGCCAGCCAGGCTAAACCCTATCGAGTCCACATCTTCAAAAGCTTCAAACTCAACCCAATCATTAATGTAATATTTTAATATAAAAAATATTTACAAATTAATATTTTAAAACTAAAATCAATGAAAAATATATTATTTATTAATATATAATATTTTCGAACTAGATTATGTCTTAAGCACATTACAACAAATTTGACTTAAAACAATACACTTTTAAAATGTGCTGCTAAAAATATTTTTAATAACACTTTTTTTTATGTTTTTTAAAATATTTTTGTAAACCTAACTTAATTATATATAAATTTTAAATGCATTATGAATAAAATGTAACGATAGAAATTACAGACACTAATAAAAGTTGTACTTTTTTATATTGCTACTAAATGTGAAAAAAGTGAAGTTAAAAGCTTAAATAGCTGCACTTTTTAAAATTTTACTATACAAAAAAATATGTCACCTAAAGTAGTGTGATTAAAACTCAATTGTTTTGTAGTGATATAAAAGGCTAAGCTAGCTTGAGGGGAGAACCAAGCCCTTCCTTAATTAGACACCTTTAAACTTACCCATTACTTCGGGTATGATCTATTGGAAATCAATGACTCACAGTACATAAATAAGTGTTTTTAGAATAAAGAAACACAAGAAAGAAATGAAGAACAACCGAGGCCCTCAATTGGAAAGGAAAAATTAAAGTAAAGAGACAATACTTACTGTTTCAATGAAAGGAAAGGGACTCAATACTACACCTTTTCTTAAACAGTTTTAAAAGTTAGTTAGGCAATGATTAATTGTTAGTTAGATTACTAACTTTACTCTTTTTTATTAAACCTAAATACTTGTACATATAAATACTACCCTTGTATTTTCTTACTTGATTCAATGAGAATAAACCTTGATATTCTCTTCCCATCAACGCCATTTACTCTCTTTCTTTCATTTGTGATATTTTTGACGTGGTATCAGAGCAAGGAGATAACAATTGCGTAATAGGACTGGTAATGGGTATGGATGCTACTGTCAACAATGCTTTCCATGGCTTATCTGTTCTCCCAGTTTTTGCAAAATAAATTTTATAGATCTATCCTACTCTATAGCACTAAGAAAACATTTACCATGGCTCTTCATTTTCTTGCTTGATCTTTGCATCATTTCTTTGTCACTGTTCTTCCTTCTATTGCTTGAATCATGTCTGAATCAGCTAAATCAACCCAATCAAGAACCTAGGAACCTACAAAATCATCCCAAATCTCACGAGTGGGAGACCCTCAGTCTTTTTACTACCATCGTCACACTGATCACCCAAGTTCAATTGTTATCAACCCCAAGTTCACCACAAACAACTATGTGGCATGGAGCAAGTCATTTCTCTTAGCCCTTTCAATTAGAAACAAATTAGGTTTTTTTAATGGAACCATTCCAAAACCCCAAGTCACAAACACTTTGCACCCTTCTTAGATTAGGTTTAACAATTTTCATAATAGCTTAGTTACTAGATTCTATAAGCCCTCTAATAGCATCAACAGTATTTTACATTTACACTGCTATAGAGATATGGAACACACTAAAGCAAAGCTTTGCTCAGCCTGATGACATAAGAATTTGCAATCTGTAATATCCCTTTTGATAATGTTAGTCAAGGAACTTGGTTAGTTGATACCTACTTCATTGAACTTAAGGGAATATGGGAAGAATTGAAGAATTACAAACCCTTGCCACACTGTAAATATGGCAAGTTGGACCTAAGCTGTTTTAAGTAATACACAGACTAATACCAGAGGACATGGTCTTTAGATTCCTTAATGGGTTAAATGATTCATTCTCAACAGTTAGATCTTAAATCATACTTATGGACCCTATACTGAGCCTTGATAAAGTTTACAGTTTGGTACTGAGGAAATAGGCGCAAAAAAACATGCTATTTCAAACACAACCCATTCTTGAGTCATCTGCAATGCTTATTGTAGTAGAAACCAAGAAGAAATTCCAGAAGGACTTAATTTGCAATCGTTGTTGGAAAAAAGGACACAACAAAGAGAAATGTCTCAGAATCATAGGATTCCCAAAAGATTTCAAGTTCACTAAAAGGAAAAATAGTGTTAGAAAAGGGAAGGCAACAATAAACAATGTGACAACAACAAATAACTTCTCACTTTAGGAAACTTGCATAGAACAAAAAGAGGGTTTAAGTGGAACAAGCACCATGTCTTAGATGTCTAACCTGCAGCATCAAGTAAACAAGCTAATGGAAATTTTAAGTGAGAATAGCTTGACTAGTAATGATGGTCAAGGACTCACCACAAATGTTCAACAACCAGAGCATTCCTTAGCCAATTCAGCCTTTGCAGGTATAATTTTAGGACACTTTATTTTAATATAGAAAATGATATGCCTTATAAATTCAAAAATATCAATTCTCTCATGATAAAACAAAATTATTAGATAATGGACTCCAGTGCAACAAATCATATCTCATGCTCTTTAGAAAACTTTACTAATGCTAGACCAGTTGTGAATTGTTTTGTTTAATTGCCAAATAAAAGAAGGGTTATAGTCACTCACATAGGCACTGTGTCATAAACTATGCTCCTTCGCCCAAGTATGCGATAGTGCATGTGACACTTGAGTGGACGCTTCCATACAAGTTAGTCAATACTCGATTATATCTGCTCCAACATTAATAAAGAAAACAAATTAGACTAAGAGAATCCGTATAAAAATCAAAAAGCATACCGAATACCATATATGCAACCATCGAGTCATAAAAAGGAAAAATATTTTATTAATATGAAATTAATTACAAAAAGACTAAGACATGCAATCGTTGAGCCACAGGGGTAGCCCTAGATGATTCGTTACAAACATATTTTTACCAGTGAAGCAGCCTAGCAATTCGTCGACTACTCAACCTTTATAAAGAGTTTATGAGATTTTATAAATATTCTACTAGTAGTCATTACAACGCTTGAAATAAGGCAATTCTTTTTTTAAAAGGTCTTTCCCCCTAAAGAATTAACAAGTATTTTTGGAGGTGTCACCATGAGTTATTACATTATTTGAAAGAAGGACGTTTCCCTTACAGGTGTAAAAGGCTCATTCTTATAGACAACTTTACCTTATCATAGTCTGATACAAGGTTGGCTCATGACATCTTCCCCTACTTAATCTGTCAACATCCTCGTTGACTGGTTGGCTTGAAACTCTTCAATCTTCTATTGGAAGGCACCAAGGCCAGCTTGTTTCTCCAAGTGATCTCATCTAGACTCAAACGTTCCAATTTCACCAGGTACTTTTGTGTCAGTCATCAGTTGATGGTCATTGTCCTCCCTGCCAAAATCTCTTCCACTCAACGCTGTGATGGTGGCTTTTGTGGCTCAACTTCTACTTACATCTGTTAGATCTGAATTGAACAACTTTAAATTGCTGACGTGAAACACGGGGTGTACATTCATCCACTTGGGTGGATTAATCTTGTAGGAAGTCCTCCCCACCTTGGCTATCACTGGTACTGAACCTTTATATTTTCGTACTAGTCTTCGATTTCTCTTCTTTAAGAATCGAAGTTGTTTGGGTACTAACTACACTAGCACCAGGTCTCTCACTTTAACATGTTGCTCCCTTTAACCTTTATCTGCCCAATCCTTCATTCGATTGGAGGCTTTTTCTAAATAAGCTCTAACAATTTTAGTGTTTTGCCTTCACTCCTTAATAAAGTTAAATGCCCGTGGGCTTTTCTTGGTATACGATTCCACTAAGGTATGAAGAAGTCTAGGTTGTTGTCTAGTGATGACCTCAAAAGGGGTTCTATTGGTAGTTGAGCTTTTTTGTGAGTTGAAACATAGTTGAGCCATATTTAGTTGGTTAGGCCAGTCCTTCTGGTTCGTCTGTACAAAGTTTCGTAAGTATGCTTCTAATAACTCATTGAAGCATTCTGTCTGACCATCTATTTATGGGTGATAACTAAAAGATACATTGAGTTCTTACCCCAATAGCTTGAACAACTTTTTCCAGAAAAAGTCGATAAACCTTAGATCTTTGTTGCTCTTAATGCTTTTCGAAATACTCCAATATTTTACCATATGCTTAAAAACTGTGCCAGCTGTTTCTTCTGTAGAGCCAAACTTCTGTACTAGAATGAACATCACGTACTTAGAAAATTGATCCATCACTACTAAGATTGCTGTCATATCTGCCACATTAGGAAATCCTACAATAAAGTTCAAAAGAAATACTTTCCCAAGGTTTGGTCGACATTGGTAGAGGTTCAAGCATTCCCATTGGTGTTTGTCTGTCTACTTTGTTCTGCTGGCAAATAAGGCATGTCTTCGTATAATCCATCACATCCTATCACATATGAGGTCAATAGTAACCTTGTTTCAGCAGTGCAACGGTTTGTTGCTAACTTAAATGTCTTGCCCAAGGAGTGTCGTGACATTCTCGCTTTAATTTTTGCCTAAGCTTTGTCACTCTTGGAATAAATATGCGAGGTCCCTTCGTCAATAGGAGTCCATTTTCTACACAAAGGTATTTCGACTTTTCGCTTTCCACCAACTTCCTAATGGCTATTGCTTGAGGGTTTTGATGCAAATTTTTCTTAATCAAATTACAGATATTTGTGTTCACTTTGCTGGTTGTCATTGGCGCGATCACCCTTGTAATTGCAAATTCAACCTTCCTACTAAGGGCATCTGCTACACGATTTGCTTTTCCAACTTTATGCTCAAAGGATAAATCAAACTTGGTTGGGAACTCTTGCCATCTTCCCTACTTAGTTGTAAGTTTTGGTTGCGTGAAGAAGTGGCTTACAGTTGTATTGTCAGTCTTGACCATGAATTGTGATCTTAACAAGTAGTGTCACCAAGCTCATAAACAATGAATCACTATAAGAAGTTTTTTCTCCTACGCTGTGTATCTTTTCTCAAGTTCATTCAACTGTTGACATTCAAAAGTAACTGGCTGTCTTCTTGTAGCAACATTCTTCCAAGGGCAAAGTTTGATCCATCTGTTTGTACCTCGAAAAGCTTTCCAATATTAGGGAATAATGGCACAAGATCCGTCATCATTGGCACTATGGTGTCTAGTTCCACTTTTATCCCTTTTTCAGTAATTTTGTAGCAACATGAACCCAGTATTACATGAAAGAATAAAAGACAGAGAGATGGATGTTCATTTCATTCGAGAAAAGGTGTTGACTAGATTGATAAATCCCTTACACATCTCAACACAATTGCAGCTATCTAACATTTCCACCAAGGCAATTCTACAATTTACTAAGCAAGATAAGTGTTCAACATCCACACGTCATCTTGAGGGGGAGTGCAATTGGAAAAAAGAAATTAAAGCAAAGAGCCAATACTCACCGTTTCAATAAAAGGAGAGGGACTCAATACTACACCGTTTCTTGTATAGTTTTAAAAGTTAGTTAGGCAATGCTTAATTGTTAGTTAGATTACTAACTTTAGTCATTTTTATTAAACCCAAATACCTGTACATATAAATATTACTTTTGTATTTTCTTACTTGATTTAATGAGAATAAACCACAATATTCTTCTCCCATCGGAGCCGTTTACTCTCTCTCTCTCTCTCTCATTTTTGATATTTCTGACAACTAGTTGGTTATGTCGTTCTATTCCAAACGATAAGCTTTAGACTAGTTCATTATGTTGTTCTTTTCGAAGGAGGGTTATCTACGTGTCAAGGATCAAATTCCTAAGGTATAATGTTCAAAAAAGTCTTTAAATTATTAAAAAAAATTCAAATAAATCTTTTTTCTTCTATTACTTTCATTTAAGCTCTTGTACTTTTACTTTGATCACATAAGTTCTTATGATTAATTGTTAACTAATTGCAATTAGTCAAAATGCTATTTGTCATTTTATACTCACATGGTGTTGATGTGGTACTAATTTGGATGGTGAAAAATGTCACATGACTATGTTATCATGTCACATCAATATGTTATGTCATCATCTATTATGACATGTCAATATGCCACATCAAATGCCATATAATATAAAATGATAAGTGACATTTTGATTAAGTCAATCATTAGTCATAAGGGCTTATTTGGCTCAAAATAGAAGTGTGAAGGCTTATTTGATTCAAAATAAAAATGTAGAGGCTTGATTGAATGTAATAAAAAAAAATTATTTGAATATTTCTAAATATTTTAGGGACTTTTTTGGAATGTATTATGTCAATCCTTAACTTATAAAGCATCATGATAAAAAAATGGGTAAACTCCACAAACTCTTTGTGGTATGATATTTTTTCACATAACACCCTCTATTTTTTTTTTCCAAATGAAACCTTGTGTTTTACAATTATTCCCATAAGAGTAATGGTGTTAAATTTTCAATAAAAAGACAATAAATAAAACCCTTATATTTAAAAATCTTACTTCTTACATTTAATCCTAAATTCCTAAAAATTTTTGTAGACTTGCTTCTAAAGAGAGAATACATCCCAACATTTGTGTCACATTTGGAATATATGTACATCAGAACTTATTGAGTGTTTTTTTTTTATATATTTGGAGAAAATAAGATTCAAGTCTTACTCTTTTTGAGAGGAATATCATGCATCAACTAATGAACTAAATGCTCAGGTGCCAGAACTTATTAAGCGTTGAGTTTCACTAACTTCAAAAATTAACATAGAAATACTATTTGATTTTTCATATCTTTTAATTTTTCAATTCGTTTGTTTGATCTTTCTTTCACGTTTATTCATAACATATTTTCTTTTAATATGATTTAAGAGTGTACCCCTGCATGTTTGGTTTCCTAAGGAACATTTGTTCTTCTGTTTAGTTGTCAAATGCTTTAAGGAAAAGCCATTCGTTTGGAATGACTATTACCCAAAATAAGCTAAAACCAAAGAATAGCTAAAACCAACCTTCCCCATGGTATTAACTATTCTATAGTTGAGGAATGCCTTTAAAAATAATAAAGACCAAAATGCATTTTAGAAGTTTGAAAAATTACAACTTTACCTATATAAAAACATTCTTTTTTTTCTTTCTCTTCCCATTTTCACTTCATTCCTCGCCTTTCTCCTTCTCTTTCTAATTTTTAATTATATATTATAAAAAATTTTAAATTTAAATATTAATCAATATTTTTAATTTTTTAATCATAATAACATTTAAATTATAAATAAAAATATTAATATTTCAAAATATTAATGATTAAATTGTAAAAAATATTAATTTGTAAATTATCAATTATTAATATTTAAAAAATAAAATAAAATAAAAATAAAATTTTAATTATATATTAAAAAATAATGTTTTAAATTTAAAAATTAATTAAATTATTAATATTTTAATAATAATAAAATTTAAATATAAATAAAATGTTAACTTTTTAAATTTTAATGATTAAATTATAAATAAAATATTAATATTTAAAATTTCAGTTACTAATATTTTAAATTAATTATGAATGATTATTTTTAAAAAATAAAATAAAAATAATTATATATTATAAAAATAATATTTTAAATTTAAAAATTCAATGGATTGAGTTGCTAACCTAGAGTCTCAATTTATTTATAAGTCCTTATCAAAGTTCTTATAAAAATATCTCTACCAATTAATTTATTATATGCCTATGTAAATTCAACTAAAGAAAGATTTATTAAGTTTTTACTCTAATCTTAGTAATATACGACACATAGGTATATGTCTATCTTATATGTAAATCAAATCACCTAATCAATTTAGTGAATTTAAACATATACTATTCTATTCATGGCTTAATCTAAACTCTCTTCGTCAAGTTATTTTTAGATTTTCAAATCAATTTAATTGGTGATTAAGCAATTAGAAGTATTAAATAAAAAATAGAATAAACAACTCATATTCCTTTGATAATAAGCGAAAGAGAGATAAAGTATTCAAATTACATGTTGAGTTCAATCATAATCCTAGAAATAGTAAATTATCGAGTAAAATACTGACACCCTCTAAGTTTTAATCAAAATTGCACACAGGTCTATTAATATGAAAAATAGACAATCCATTCTAAAAATTATTTTCATTAGACACATAAGTCCAACTATTAAGGTTCAATTGATACTTAAATTAATTTGCCGATGTGAAAATATTTTTTGGATAACTTTGCTTTTCATTAATTTCAAAAATTACACTATATAAATTATAATTTTTATTTTTATAATTTTTTTTCTATTTTAAAAAATATTTTTTCCTTTTTTTTTTCTCTCAAACAGTCAACCAGTGACACTTTCATTGTCGTTGGCCAGATCTTTGGCTAGGCTCCTTTGGCTTGGATAGCACTCAGTACTTCCTTGGCTTAGGGAGCATGATTTAGTTCTCCCCAAGTCAAGAGAGCACTGATTTGGTTTTTTGTTTTGGGAGTTCGGTCGAATCTCCGACTGTGGAATGGTTGATCGATGTTCGTCAGCTGACTTGAAAGAGAAAAGAATGAAAAAAGAGAAAGAGTGTTTTGGACATTTCATGTTTAGGTATTAATATCACTTAAACATTTGGAGGTAAATGTCTATTTTGAAAACTAATAAACTTGTGTGTATATATGATTAAAAGTTAAAGGTATCTAAGTATTTTACCCTAAATTATTCTATAATATCTACTAAAAACATTATTCAAAGAAAATTAACCATTAATGCAAGTCACAAAAAGTGAGAGAAGAACAAAAACAGAAAGAAAAACTAAGATTTGCAGCTTTCGAATCTCTAATACTCTTTGTTTTTCCTTGCTTTCTTCTTTTGTTGATGGCTCCTTTTTCTTCAGAAAAGCTGCTCTTTATGCTTTATTTGAATCCTCTGAAAAAGTCCCTTTAAATACCTCTTAAAAACCCTATTTTCTAAAAAATCGTAAAAACAGATTTTTAATGTGGACGTTATGGCGCTGCTGCCTTGCTCTTTGGGTGCAATAGGAGCCATGCCCCCGCCCCACAACAATTTTAAAATATTTATAATTTAGCTTTATTTTTTAAAATTTTATAATTTTGTCCCTACAATAATGTTTTGTTTGGTGAGATGTCCCACAACAATTAATTAACAACTAAGTTTAATATATTTAGAATTAAAATAAAACTTATTACAATAGAATGATTCCCAAATCCATTTCCACAAAACCTAACAACTAGCACCTTTTGTTCTCTTTTCTTTTTACCAAGTAGAAAAAAAAAATCTTTTTTTTTCTTACATTTTTGAACCCTTAGAATAATTTTGAATCGTTTGATATTGAAAGTATTTACAACCTTGTAAATAAATATTACCCTAATGACTTTACTGAATATGATAAAATGCATTTAAGCTATAAATTGAATCTACTCATGCTTGACATTCTTCATAATTAGGCTTTGAAAAATATATATACACATTCTAAGTTATGTTAAGTGTTGAAAAAGATGAAAATATCAAAAGTTTATTTCCTTGTTGATAGATTGATTTGACTTGTTTTGACTCTATTAATTTCCACTGTAAGATTAGAGTGTGCATTTTTTGTTATGAAAATCATTAAAAATGAAACTTGTAATAGAATGTCAAATAATTTTTTTATAAATTCGTTGGTCATTTTCATTGAAAAAAATAAATCATTTGAAGCTTTGACATTGATTCAGTAATAGATACCTTTAATTCTATAAAAGACCATTGAGCTCAATTAAAAATACTCAATCTTCATATATAATAGTTATCCAAAAATATATTTATTTTATACTTAACACATAATTGGAATTATATATATAATTTTTTTATAAACTTTTTTCATGTAATATCTTCGTCCCTTCAAATCTGAAATCCGACTCAGCCATTGCACTAAGCGATACCAAGGCATAAGCCGATAATTCTGTTTTTCCTTTATACTGCGGTGCATGTGATATTGCGTTTGCACTTTTCATCTCAACATCTTACATATGATCCAATGCTCAGGGATCTTAAATGCTTTCGGTCCTTATAAAAAGTAAAAAGAACTTTATCTTTTATATATAAAAATGATGATATGCTCTCTCTCTATCTCTCTCTCTTACCAATTGTTACATCTACCCCCAAGTCCAAGCGGCAGTCTCTCGGAACACAAAGAATAGTTTGGACTTTGGTCAATCTTCTACCAAGCCAAAAAATCCAAGCATAATCTTTGCCACCGCCGAAGGACATGCTTCAGCAGGCAACAACATGAAATAAAATAAATAAATAAAAAAGAGGGTCTACTTTAAAATCATATTCCTTTTGTAGGGGCCTACTATTCCACCAATTGTTCATTTTGATTTAACAATAATGTAACTAGCTAGTTGGACACTTTGGGTATCCAAAAATTTGATTACACAACAAACCCAAGGTGCTTTTCTTATCTGTTAAGTCATCGTAATTATAAATGGATTCTTGATTATCTTCTAGGCATCAAAATTTTGAGGTTAAGCATGTCCAAGGGAGAGATAATGATATTGCGAGATTAATGATTTTAAAATTTCTTTATTACGATCTTGTATATGGGTAAAAAGACTTGACTTGAACAATATTTTTTAGGTTAAGTTAATGAAATTTTTTTCATTTAATGTGTGACTTACATACAAATTATGACATTTTTCGCTAGCTAGTGTTCATCAACTTTTTTTGCTTCTTGCTAGTGTTAATCAAATATGGATGATTTACATATTCATTCCATTTTCAGTTAACTCTTTTTTACATATTATTGATATTCTTATTGATTTCAATCAATTTATTGGTTTGCTATTAGTTTTAGCTTTAGCTTTTATATGATGCTTTAATACGAATCCCATGAACATTATCTGAAATGCTTACCCTTTTTCTTTGATAGAACTAAATATCTTCACGTCATGCCCATATATATATATATATATGGGGTAAGTGCATTCAATTAATTATGTAAACTTCGCAATTAGTCTGATGAGACAGCAAATCAATCTCCTATTTGCCTTATTCTCACATTCACGTTCTGTGTAATTAATATCAACAATAATCATGAATTGGAATGGTAATTGATCTTGACTTGTTAAGAAATATATAGTTTGACAAGCAAAGTGTTATGGCTACTTTGGGTGTTGGCATTTATTGTTGGGAGTTTGTGTGCTACGAATCCATGATTTTTCAAGACTCAAAAGCTGTATGTCTCAGGATGCTTTGTTCAATCTTGGTGAATTTTTGGAGTGGCTTGAATATGTTTGATTGTTCCATCACTGCTGGTTCAGTCCTGATCAATTTGATGACTTATGCTGTCTTTGTGTTGGCTTTTCAAATTGTAAATTTTAAAATCAAAGTTTTGAACTGATTTGACAAAAAAAAAATTGCTATAGATGCCAAATTTATAATGTTGAGTGCGTAATTTATTAGAGAATCTTAGGAAAATAGTGCAAAGAACTTTATCTAAATTATGGAATTTCTCAAATGATCATGATCTTAATTGTGATCATGAATCTTGGTCGTAGATAATAATTGTTTAAGATTCTAAAAACAAAAACCAAAACATCCTTTAAGGTTCTATTTAGCTGCAATTGAAGAAAATAAGAGGTGACAAAGGTGATTTAAAGGTATAAATTTTAGATTTTAATTACTCTTATTTAATGATTAGATAATATAACTCTTTTGAGTAATATTTGAGTTTGATACATTGTTATATACTGGTTTTGAAGATTGCATATATGTTTGTTTTTATCTCTTCATTAGGTGTTTTTAAGAATAAATATATGAAATTTCCACATTTGTTAATCACAAAAGGTGATTGCTTTCAAGAACAATACAATTATAGATACTATTTACAATGACTAATGAAATTTAAAATCAAGAATAAAAAAAAAAACCCAACACAAATGAAATCATGCAATACATTTTGCGTTATGGATGATTTAGGAGTTGATGACGGAGGATGTTGAAAGGTGGGCTCGGGGCCTGACCAAAAGAAATCCCGACTGCTCAATGAAATGGATTTCAAGATACCCCATTCAGAAAGTCTTTTCCGCCAGACGACTCGTTCGAATCTAGAAATTCAATCTCAGATGAAGGTTGAGAGGTTGAAGAAGGTTTCAATCAAGTGCAAAACGATGTTGCATAGTTCGTTCAAGTATTTTGAGTTTGTAATATTGCAACTGTGTATGTTTTCAGTTTTTTATGTTGGTTAAACGACTTTGTAGATTATTGTTTATTCAACATTTTTGAGTTTTCCAGTAAACGTTCTATATGAGCGTCATTTTGGTTGTTCTTGCACAGGCCAACGACCGTTAGTGCACAGAAAACCTTGTCTCGTTTTCTGTTCTTTACATTCCTTTGCATCAGTTTTATGATTTCTAGGCTATATCCTAGGGAGTGTGCTAAGAAACTCAGTATATATACAACTTTGTAACCGTTGCAAATTGATTTTTTCAGATCAATGACAAATTCCCTTTACTCTTAATTTAACTCTATTCCTTTTTCTTCTTTCCTTTTATTTTTAGTTTCTAGTTTTCCAGAAAATCATTGAGTTCTTGAATTCCTTTCATGCTATCAAAGCAACTATCTTAAGAGACCTGTAACACGATTATACTGTGGTAAAAGCCTTTCGATTCATCATGGCTACAGTTGGTTTTAGTGCAAGTTTATCGATGCTAATTACCCCTTCTAGATAGTGAAGATGCAATCGTATCTCAATGCATTCGACTTGTAGGAGGTCGCGGAGACTGGTGAAGTGCCTATTCAAAGTCATGCTAACCCGACCCTTGCTTAGATTAAATAACACTTAGAGGAGGTTGCAAAGAGGTACCAAGCCTTGATTTGCTTGCAATCAGCTATGTTAGAGTCCATGTTTGGGAAGATTATGCATCTGGAGGATCCTAAGCAAGTATGGGACAACTTCAAAAAAGAGTATGAAAAGAATGATTGGACCAAGGTAATTTAGATCATGAATCTGTCCAGACAATTGGAGATGATGAAGATGAAGGAAGAAGAGAGTATTTAGAAGTATACAAACAAGCTGTTGAAGCTTGTAAATCAACTCAAAACATTAGGGCAAGAGGTCATTGATCAGAGGATTGTTAACAAAATCCTAGTGAGCATGTCAGATAAGTTTGAGTCAAAGGTAACTTATCTTGAAGACTCCAAAGATTTGACAAAAATCTCTATGAAAGAGTTTATTTCTACCTTGCTAGCTTTTGAGCGAAGGAAGGCTTTCAAGCATGAAGACTTTGTAGAAAATGCCTTGGTTGCTAAGACTAAGGCCTTGAGAGTTAAATTTGCTGGTTCGAAAAAGAACAGTGGAAAGAGTTCTAAACCAACTGTTAGAAAGCAAGGGAAGAATGATGATAAATTTGTTCCTTGTACTCACTATAAAAGAAAAAAAAAACAAATTATACTCCAAAGTATTGTTGGTTTAGGCCAAAAGGCCGAATGTGAAGTGTAGAGCTTGCAACCAACACAGACATGTGGAGAAGGTGTGTAAGGCTAAGAAGCGGGAGATTGAAGGTAAAGTTGCAGTGACTGAAGAAGTTGATGAGTCAGAGAAGGTACTACTAATGGCTAAAGCAAAATGAAGGCTTAGCAGACAAGTGTAACTGGTTGATTGATAGTGGTTGCTTAAATCACTTGACAAGTAATGCTAATCTTTTCACTGAGCTTGATAAGAGTTTTACGACTCGTGTGAAAATTGGAAATGGCCTTTATATGAAAATATTTGGAGTAGGTACTGTAGGAGTTGAAACTGCTTCTGGTATTAAGTTTATTCATTAAATGCATTATGTGCCTGAAGCAAATCAGAATCAGCTTAGTTTAGGTTAATTAAATGATAATGGTTGTGGTCTACTATTCAAGAATAGGTAGTGCACAATTTTTATCCTATTGGTGTTGAGTTACTGACAGTGAACATGAGAAAAAATATGTGATCCTATGAATTTTTTAGAAAATAAAAAACAATTTTTCTATAGTGAGTATGATGTATTAGAATTGTGGCATAAACGAGTTGGACATGTGAATTATAATTCACTGTCAACAATGGCTTCAAAGCAGCTTGTGTTAGGCCTGCCTGATATTGTTAAACCTGATAAGTTGTGCAAAGACTGCCATTTGGAAAACAGACAAGGAAGCCTTTTCCTAAGGATAGAAAATGGAATGCCACACAGAAGCTGGAGCTAGTTCACACTGATTTAAGTGGTCCTATGAAAACTCCTTCATTAAGTAGGAGCAAGTATTATATTTTGTTTATTGATGATTTTTCTCATTACTGTTCGATTTATTTTTTGAAGAACAAATCAAAGGCGTTAAGAAGATTTTTTGAGTATAAGGCACAAGTTGAGAACTTTACTGGCTCAAGCATTAAGATACTGAGGACTGACAATGGACCTAAATACATTGCTAATGAATTTGAGAAGTTTCTGGCAACAATTGTGATTCATCATCAACTAATAGTTACTTATAGTCTACAGTTGAATGGCAAGGCTGAGAGGAAGAATCGATCAATTGGAGATATGGCTAGGTGCTTGTTATTTCAATGCAATTTGCCTAAGAAATTCTAGCTGAGGCAATTAACATTGCAAACTACATTCAAAACAAAAGCATTGCAAAGTCACTGACACTTAAAACCCTATTTAAAATCTAGCATGAACACAAACCTTCTATTTCTAGTTTCAAAGTCTTTGGCTGTGTGTTATACTTGAATTCCAGATGTGAAAAAGTCCAAATTTGATTCGAAAGCTTTTACTGCTTTATATATTGGGGATAGTGAAAAATAAAAAAGGTATAGATTGTGTGATTTAGAAGCAAGCAAAGTAGTCATCAATAGATGTGAACTTTTGATGAGAGTCAATGTTGGAATTGGGAAAAGAAGTCTATTGAAACTATAAATAATGTTCATGTCACTAATGACTATTAACCACTGCTGAAGAGTGATTATTCTGATATTGAAGATGAAAGTAAAGTAGTAAGAGGCACTAAGACCTTAGAAGAGATCTGCAGCAGATGTAGTATAGCAATGTTTTATCCTACTAGCTATGCTGAAGTAGTGAATGATGAGAATTAGAAAAAGGCTATGGATGTAGAGATGATAATGATCAAGAAAAATGTTACTTGGTTGTTGGTAAATAGACCTACTAACACAAATGTAATAGGAGTTAAGTGGGTGTTCAGGACTAAATTAAACCTTGATGGTTCCATAAACAGGTCTAAGGCCAGATTGGTGGTTAAAGGGTATGCACTCGTCTATGAAGTTGACTGCCTAGAGACCTTTGCTCCTATAGCAAGACACGATACCATTAGGATGCTAATAGCTTTATCTGTAAGAGAAAGGTGGAAGATTTACCATCTAGATGTGAAGTCAACTTTTCTAAATGGTTATTTGATCAAAGAAATGTTTGTTGAGCAACCTAAAGGGTATGAAGAATTAAGATCAGAAAACAAAGTGTGTAAATTAATTAAAGCCTTGTATGGACTTAAACAGGCACCTAGGGCTTGGTATGAAATGATTGATACTTATTTTACAGGACAGGGGTTTCTGAAATGTGTGAATGAATCAACTCTTTATGCGAGGTTGTTAGATAGCACTACTGTGTTAATTGTGGTTGTGTTTGTTGATAACCTATTAGCTACAAGACTAGATGACAAAGCTATTCATGATTTTAAAAGTCAGATGATAAGCATGTTTGAGATGACGGATCTGGGGCCAATGACCTACTTTCTTAGTATGGAAGTTCTTCAAAATAATGAAGGAATGTGCTCGCATCAAGCAAAGTATGCAAGAGACCTATTAAAGAAATTCAACATGTCTTTGTACAAGGTAGTGAACACTTCATTGGCTACAAGAAAGAAGTTTAGCAAGGAGGATGGCACTACATCAGCAGATGGTTCCATCTACAAAAGCATGATAGGTTCTCTACTGTATTTAATGGCCATAAGACCTAACTTAGTGTATACCACATGCTTGCTATCCAAGTTTATGCAAGCACCTACTGTTTTGCATTTCACAGCAACTAAGAGAATTTGCAAGTATGTCAAAGGCATTACTGATTTTGGCTTAAGGTATATGAAGCAAGATAGTGGAGATTTAGTTGGATATAGTGACAGTGATTGGGCAGGTCACTTGATGATTCCAAAAGTATAGTTGGTTTTTGTTTTTCATGTAGTAGTGTAGTTTTTTCATTGAATTCTAAAAAGTAAAGTGTGGTTGCTCAATTTACTATAGAGGCTAAGTATATTGCAATAGCTGTAGCAGTGAACCAGTTGAAGTGGCTAAGGAAGGTACTAGCTGATCTTTGTTTCAAACAAGAAAATGGTACTGTGATTTTTGTTGACAACCAATCAGCTATTGCAATAGCCAAAAATCCAATTCATCATGGTAGAACTAAGCATATTAATGTGAAGTATCATACACTTAGAGAGGTGGTGAATGAAAAGGAGGTTGAACTCAAGCACTATAATTCAAAGGTTTAACTAGCTGATATATTGACAAATGATTTATCCAAAGAAAGATTTGAGGCTCTCAGGACTTATCTTGGTGTTTGTTAGATTACAAGTCATGGGGAAGTCTTGAAAGAGTGACCTTTAAATCTGAAAATTCAATCTCAGATGAAGGTAGGAAGCAACTGAAGGTTGAGACGTTGAAGAAGGTTTCAATCAAGTGCAAAATGAGGTTGCACAGCTTGTTCAAGTATTTTGAGTTTGTAAAACTGAAATTTCTGTCGGAAATTTTCAATGGAATTCCGTTGGAAATAATTCCGTAGGAATTGAATTTCCAACGGAATTTTATGTGGGAAATGTTTTTTCAATAAAAAATTTCGTTGAAAATTTCTAACGAAATTCCATTGGAAATTTTTTTTTCAACGGAATTACTATGGGGTGGCCAACAGATTATACAATTTTTCCAACAGAATTTTTCGATGAAATTTTTTATTGCAAATTTTCAACGAAATTTTTTGTTGCAAATTTACCTTTAAATATATATCTTATAGCGAGCCACGTGCTCTTAGTTATTCTTAATCATATAATTGAAATGGGGACATGGCAATGGAGCATATGACTGATCAACAGCAGCTAAGAAATCCCGAAAGTGAAGCAATATAGTTAAGGGAAGAGAACAAGCAACAAGAAGTAGATTCTCCAATCATATCATATTAAAGAAAAACAAACACTTGGAGAAAAGATAGAAAGGGAGATGCTTCAAGTCACTCAGATAATCATGCCTGACAAAAGAATTCCAATGTTTCACAGGGGAACTAAGCAGATAGCATCCGGCCATTACTTTAGCACGAACTTGGTGCTTTCTCAAGAGAAAAAAATACGATCCAAGACTTTATTATCAGCCAAAAAGGAGATGGTTTAGGTAGAGTGGGTGGAAGAATATTTTGAAAGTGAACTGACGGAAGACAGTGCAAGCAGCAGAGCATGGCAGGCTTGGCTGATTGAACCACGTAAAAGTCTGTTTCCTGTGTCTTCCGAAACACCCATTTTTTTATAACTCTTTTGGTCTTACCATAATTTCAACTTGATGCGTCAATGACAAAATGACCAAATGGCAAAAAGAGAAATGAAGATAAGCCCCCAAAAATTTTTGTGCAGTACATGATTGAATGCGTCTAAAAAGAAACCAAAATTCCTTCCCTATCACACTAAGAAACGCATATTAGAAACAATGAATAAGAAGATGTATAATTACTCTTTTAACATCCTGCTAATTGATTTTATATTTATTGATCCATGCTGGGTTTGAGTATATATATAATGACATAATTTATAAATAAATCAAATGCTAAGGGCAATTATTATGTTATCGGAAAATAAATGCCGTCCACTTTAACATTTCTCTTATTCTTTATCCTTGTTATCGCATTTGGATAGAATTTTGTTTTTTTTTGGAAAGTTAGTTGATTATTTGTTATAATAAAGAAGGAAAAAAGAGAATAAATAAACAGTATAGATGATAGCATAGAACAAAAATAGCAGAAGAATAAAGACAATCAACGCAATCACAACCAAGCAATAAAGAGATCTTTATCTTTGCCAACACCTCTTCTTGGGACCTCATTGGCCATGTGATTAGAATTCTTGGTAATATGAGTCATTGTACTTAATTGTGATTTCCTTTTATCATTATGTATTTGGCAGACATGTGAATCTCTTTTTGCTATATGAGTTTGTCTATATTCTTCATTTTCTCATTTGCATTTTTTTGTTATTTTATTAAGAAAATAAGAGAATCCCTTACCAGAAGAATTTTATTGCTTTAATTTGTTATACCCATAATAATATCTCCTAACATCTATGCTAAGCACATTTTCTTTTGGACCCAACATGTATAAATATCCAGACAGCATGATTGAACCATCCATATGGCAGTATAAAAGCAGAGCATTTTATAGGGTATTGAGCTAGGTTCAAACAACGCCTACTGATTCCTCCTTCCATGCATTCTCAACCCATCTGCTGTACTTAACACTTAGCACTTAGGAGCAGAAAGTTTCGGTCCCTCACCATCTCACACCTCAACAAAGCTTTCACAGGAAAAGAGAAGTTAGAGAAGAAAGTAGAGTGGTGGGATTGGAGCATTGCAGTTACTGCAGCTGGAGTTAGAGCTCCCACTGCAAAAGCTGGTAAGTTGAAGCTTCCAAAACAGTCTTGCAAACCAAAGATTTGATACTATTTTTCATGTTTAATCTTAAACCATTTGTTTTGAAAGCTTTGATCATTCTTTCATTCAGAAAAAGGGGATCTAAATTAAAAACAAAATTGATCTGGAAAGCTTGGTGCAGTCCAAATTGTTGTGCGGTCTTTTGGTGGCCTGCATTCATGTGCAATAATTGAGGTTCAAATATTAGTGTGAAAGAAAAACTCTTGTGAATTATTAGTATTTTTTTTAATCTATAAAAGAGTATATTTTGACTTTGGACCTAAAATCTTTTTGTTTGAAGTCTCACCTCACCCTTATCTGCTACCCTTTACGTTAAAATCTAAAGGATCTATTAAGTTTGATGTACTACTATAGTTGTATTGATTTTAATATTTCATGCATTATTTATTGAATCGCGTGTTATCATTTCATTAATAAATTAATGTAAAATTTTAAATATATATTTTAAAAAATTATATATCCTTATCTAATTCAAACTAGAGATGTCCACAAGTCCCTTTAGGTTGAGCCTAGGCCAGCCTATTTTAATATTAATATTTTCTGATTAATAAATATATTTTATAAATTAAATTAAATAAAAATCTACTATTTACTAATAAAATAATATATTTTATTATTAACAAGATGACAATAAGTGATTCACCCATAGTATACACATATACATTTGAAATTATAAACAAACTCAAATTTATATTCATGGCGAATATATATATATATATATATAGAAAGTACAAAGTAAAATATATTTATATTTTTTAATTTAAGGTTTATGTTTCTTTAGATCTCCACTTTTTTTATTCGTTGCCACTTTATTTGGTTATAAAGTAAAAACTAAATAAACAAATGATATTTTTTATCTTAAAAAAAAATTATATTTATGGTATTTGCTAATTTTGTATTACCTAAAACCGAATTCTTACATTTGTTGAGTAAATTTTTTATCATGTAAAAGGTTAAAATTTTACTATTATATTCCAAATATATGAGGGTTAAGTCCTTCCTACTTCTCATTTATATTTCAAAAAATAAAAGCTAAATATCCAAATAAATCGTTGAACTATGTAAAAAAAATCAATTTAGTCATTATCCTTTTATTGCATTCAAATAAACTCTTGAGTTTTAATTTAAGTTCAAATAAGCCTCTCTCCCTAACTATTGATTAACTTTCATTAATCAATGATACATGTGGTATTTTTATGTCATGTCATCTGTCACGTAGTATATACATGTACTACTTTTATATCATGTCATCTATCACGTAGCGATGATGCTGCATTAAATATTGTTGATTAAGATTGAATAAATGGATAAAAAAATAAACACATAAATCTTAATCAACAATATTTAATGTCACATTATCTGTCACGTGACAGATAACATGGTATAAAAGGTACCATATACATCGTTGACTAATAAAAGCTAATCAATAATTAGGAAGATAAACTTATTTCATTTGAAATAGAAGTTCAGGAATTTATTTAAATATAATAAAAATAAAAATAATTTTTTTACTATAATTTCAGTATTTATTTGAATATTTAATCAAAAATAAATGATGGGCATGCTTGCCACCCACGGCGTGCGCAACCCTTTGTAGCTGCCCTTTTATTAAGACCCCGCTTTTTGACCATTCGTTCCCGAAAAGCTATAAACTACATACGGCGAGAAAACCTTTCGAACAGACTTTTATTTTAAAGAAAAAATCGATGGCTTCATCAATTATCCTTTCACTCTCGTTACTGCATCCACAAAATTAATTATTCATCGAAATCTATATCAATGAAAGTTTTATTATTTTTTTTACCATTATCGACGTTTTTTCCATCAATAAAAAATCCTTCCATAGCACCATTAATTTTAGTAGTCATACTCTTGATTTTAGCAGTGAAACAATCTTCAACGCTTAATGATTCACGTAGCCTAGAACCATCCCCATGGTTTTAAATTGCATCCATATCGACCTTTAGCATAAACTTGACGTGTTGAAGAATAAAAAGGGGTTCTCACAAATGGACATTGATGATAATTATAGCACCGAAATGATTGCAAACCTAGAATTCAAATAGGTAGCCTTTAACTCTACCCTTTCTGTCTTTAATTTCATATAACTCTTTTAAGTATGGAAGGAGGGTGTGTGGTTCTCCTCCTTTATGAATTATCCTTCCATATTTTAATTATCAAAATGTCACCCACCATTTAAGATAATTTTCTTTGTATTATCTTACATTTATTTTTAAGAACGTGGTCATTCCATGACTTAACAAGTTTGAATCTCATATTGAACCAAAAGGATTTAAATTCCCTGGAAATTTTTGTTTCTTATTATTATTTTATAATTTTTAAAGAAAGCCCCATTGCTTTGGAAAAAGTTGTACATGTGCAGTGATTGCACTGATCAAAGGATAGTTATCACATGATTCTATGTCTCACCTACTTAATCTTTTGATAGAGACAGATGTCATGTTATTCATACTAAGGAATGCAGTTTACAGTTTACAGTTTACAGGCAGAGTGTTATGGCCAACCAAATGGAAAACGGAGATATCATCCGGTCTCCAAGACCGCTTAGGAAGATCGTCACGGTTGCATCCATCGCCGCCGGCATCCAGTTCGGATGGGCGCTGCAGCTCTCCCTTCTAACCCCTTACGTCCAAACCCTCGGTGTCCCTCACACCTGGGCTGCTTTCATTTGGCTTTGTGGCCCTATTTCTGGCCTCCTCGTTCAACCCATTGTCGGCTACAACAGTGACCGTTGCACCTCTCGCTTTGGTCGCCGCCGACCATTTATTGCTGCCGGAGCTTCCTTCGTCTCTATTGCTGTATTCCTCATCGGTTTCGCCAAAGATATGGGGCACCATGCTGGTGATTCCTTGGAGAGTCCCACGAAACCAAGAGCGGTTGCTATCTTTGTTGTAGGGTTTTGGATTCTTGATGTGGCTAACAACATGTTACAAGGTCCATGTCGTGCTCTTCTTGCAGACCTCTCAGCCAATGACCATAAAAAAATGAGAACCGCAAATGGGTGGTTCTCGTTTTTCATGGCTGTTGGAAACGTCTTGGGTTATGCTGCTGGTTCCTACTCACACCTTTACAGGATCTTCCCCTTCACAAAAACCAAAGCCTGTGATGTTTACTGTGCAAACCTCAAGTCTTGCTTCACTATCGACATTATGATCCTCCTGTTAGTGACTGTTACCGCGGTTACAACGGTGAAGGAGGATCCCTTAACCAACAAGTCCAAGAGGAAGAAACCAAAACACAGGCTCCTTTCGTTGGAGAGATTGTGACAGCTTTCAAGACTTTGAAGAAGCCAATGTGGATCTTGCTCCTTGTTACTTGTCTCAATTGGATAGCCTGGTTTCCGTTCTTGTTGTTTGACACTGATTGGATGGGGACAGAGGTTTATGGAGGCAAGGTCAAGGGAAATGCGAATCAAGTTAAGATGTACGGTGATGGAGTGCGAGCAGGTGCATTGGGGTTGATGATCAACTCGATCGTCTTGGGGCTAACTTCACTTGCGCTGGAGCCTGTGGGCCGCTTGATTGGTGGTGTTAAAAACTTGTGGGGCATAGTGAACTTCATTTTGTGCGCTTCCTTGGCGTCGACGGTGTTGATTACCAAGATAGCTGAGGCCTGGAGGAAACACAATGGGCCCGATCTCGTGCCTCCACTCAATATCAAAGGCTCGGCCTTGGCCGTGTTTGGACTTTTGGGAATTCCACTTGCGGTTAGTTCCTAACCTATGTTTCTTTCGCTCTTGCTTGGGTCCCTAAGGAGTGGACATGAAGAGCCTCTTTTCTTTCTTTTCCTACATTATTATTTTGAAATACTAAGAGAGAGAATCTCTTTTTGCAACATCGAAATCAAGGTAACAAGGTGTATAGTTACCAATTAGACCAACTCGTAAAGTAACGCAAGAAAGGCAATCTTTTCAGGAAAAATAGTAGGCATGCATGATATCAGTTAGTATAACTTTGAAATTAGTTAAGAGATTCAAAGTAATTCCTAGAATTGATCTTCAACTAAAGTATAACTCTGGCTTTATGCAGGTAACATTCAGCATTCCATTCGCTTTGGCGTCCATTTATTGTTCTAACGCTGGTGGTGGTCAAGGTAAAGTCTAGTGATTTTTTTTGTTGCACACCAAAGCTGTTCCATGTACTGATTCAATGGCATTCTCAAAATGGCAGGTCTCTCCCTAGGAGTGCTAAACATGTCTATAGTTATCCCACAGGTGAAAATTCCCCTCTCTCATCTTGATACGCTTGGAAAAGGGGTTGGGGCCGGGGCCCCTGCAGGGTCAAGGCTAAATAAGTGGACAAATGAAACTTTACCATCTGACGAATTATTAAATTAGCTTTCGGCTTTATTTATCTGTGACAGATGTTTGTATCGGTTGTTAGCGGACCACTGGATGCAGCGTTTGGGGGCGGCAACTTGCCAGCCTTTGTATTGGGCTCCATTTCGGCTGCGGTTAGCGCGTCGCTGGCAATCTTGGCGCTGCCGAACCCACCCAAGCAAATATCTCTTTCCCCAGGAATGGGTGGTGGCCACTAATTAATCGTAACGCAGCTCTATTTGTTGTAGCCTGCCTCTGCCATGGTCGCCTTTTGTTTAGTTTGCAGTTTAATTTGGTTAGTTTGTGTTGATCGGCATCATGATCAACGTAGTTTGATGCAGTAATGTACGCTTGGATGCAATGCAGTTATGGCCCAGTTCCCATGCCTCCTTAATTATGTATTTGTAACTGTTTATATACATGGAACTTTATACGATATTCTGAATTGTTGAAACTTAGAAGATTAAACACTCATACAAATTCAACTGTCCTACATAAAATCATAGTAAATTTCTGCTGCATACAAATAAAGAACAATATTCTTTTTTTTTTGTTGGATGCACAAATACCTTAATTAAGATTCTGCTGTATATTAAGGTATAGTTAGGGATTGGTACGAATATATTCACGTGCCACTACCTTTTCAATTTTTTCTATTTTTGTCTCTAAATTATAAATTTAAGTCCAAACTTGGCCAAAATCAATTCTAACCCAATTAAGAGAAAAATAAAAGAGAGGATCCTTATTAGTTAAAGAAAAAAATCAATCCAAATTTATTTTCCTCATTTTTTTTCTTTATTCTATACATAGTGCTTTCCCAATTTTCTTCACCGACTAATTTTGCTGGACTCACTGCCAGCCTTGCTCTAGCATTGTCGTACAAGGCCTTCCTTTTCTCTTTTCCCTTTTATGAAATAGCATATTCTCTTTTCCATTCATCAACAAGAGAGAAAGCCTACACCAGTTGTGTGTAATATTTCTCGAGTGGACACTCATACAACAACCAGATCACCTCGAGCCATTCCCCTGTTAAAACCCAAAAACCTCACTGTATTTAAGGACATGACTCTACAGATATCAACAACACAAACCCAACCCCAAATGGTGACTGTCACCTGGAAACTCCAAGAACATCTCACAACTGGTCCCATGTTCAATACCAGCCACAATTCACCCAAAAGGCAAGAACACATAGCATTCTGTTGTCGCACCAACACCAAATCTTAGACACGTATCTGAGCAATGAGCATTCTGCCACCCGTTGCTGTTCGGCCGACTCATCAGAGATCCACAACTCAGCTGATGCATTTAAAGAGGCAGCCATGCATCAAAAGCACATTAAAGGATGATATTCAAATTGTGATTAAGAATTAGATTGGATTGTGGTCGAATTCTATTGGTTGAGAATTATTTGATAATTAAATTTATTTAAGAGATAAATATATATAATGAGTAATAGTTCTTAATGGCCAGGAATTATTGGTGATAAAGTAATAGGGCCCTACATATATAGAGTGGGTTTTAGCTATTAGCATTGTGAGAAAGATATGATCTCTATGAGATAGAGATGTGATTTTTGTATAAGAGATGAATTTTCTGTGAAGGCTTCACACAGTGAAAGGAAAGTGAAAAAAAAGTGGGGGAAACATCAAGTTGCATGAGATATAGACCATGGGTTTAAACAATAGTGAGTATACACGTTAAGTTTATTTTGGGTTTAGGTTTTGTTGGTGTAAATAAGGTTCATATGGAATTTAAGTAATCGGTAAAATTGACTTCAATGTGTATCTTTAAATAGGTGTTATTTTTAAAATTTATTTTATTCTCACTTTTTGATATGTAAAGGAAAATTATGTGAATAGCCTTAGAAATACAATGAAGTCAACATCTAATTTTATCTTGCACTTTATGAAAGTAGACAGCTAGATACACTCAGGAGTTTGCAAAGTTATTCCACCTTAGAGCCTTCTTTCTATAACAAGTAGATTTTAAGGAATTTTGGACTCTTTTGGTAGTTAATGGGTACTTAAGTGTTTATATTTATTTTCAGAACATAACACTTCTCTTGCTTTTAATTTTTTTTACTCTTATCTTTTTTGTTTTTGGGTGTGTGAAATCCCACTTTTAGTAAGAGGATAAGTTAGGAAATCTTTAGGTGAACATATAGATTACATATTTTGAACATCAAACTTAATTTTAACCTTCAAAAGAATTCTTTAATACTTTTGATTGTCTGTCACTTTTGAAGCAAAAAATTTCTTAAATTTGAAAGGGGTCAAAATATGTAATTTTTATAAATCAATCTTCTAAGAATAAAAAATTACGGTAATGATTCTCTCAATTTTTGGATGACAAAAAATTATTTTTTCATAATATTTGGAGTATGTTTGTATCATGACCCAAATCCTGGCCCTTGATCGATGCAAGGGTATCAATGGGAGTTACCTTCTTAACCCATGCAAACCTAAGGTGAATAATTCAAATCAATACTCAGAATTACCTCATGGGACTCATCACCATGGAACCGCACATCAAACATACATGAACATATTAAATCACATAAGATTAAATTGTATTAGTTTGCACACTCACATGCTCAAAATGCGGAAGTAATACATAGTAAAATAGCATTTATAGGCCATCTTGTGGCATTTGTATACTATGGCCATTACTTGGCAAATTCCATATACATGTCATTAATATAGGACATAAACATAGTCATATTTATATCAGTCAAACAAAATGACAAAACCAAATAAGACCAATAGAGTATAACTCGAAACAAAAGGGTTGACGCCTACTAGATACAAAAACTGACCGGAGTGTTGGCTCTTCCAGATGATAACGACCCAAGCAATTATTGATCTATAAAACATGTGCCTCTTACATGTGTGAGTTATAAATAACCCTATGAGCGGATATGGGGAAGGGGAACAAGCTAAATGGGAGAGTGTTTATCCAAAATACTTTTTAAAAAAATGCAAATAACTAGTGTAAAAAAAATAACAAAGTTGCCTTTCAACCATATCAATTATTTCTAAGGGTTTGGGAATTTAATCCCAAGGAAAATCAAGTATGCCAAGGTGCAAGTTTTGTGCCAAGTATGATCATGTATCAAACAAACTTCAATGCCATTCATTGTCGAATATAAGCTCATTTAGAAGGATTTTACAAAGTATTGTTGGAAACCATTCTCAAACCTTTGAAATAAAAATCATAGTTTGTAAAGCATTCAAGTATTTCTAAGAAAACAATTTATAAATATTGGGTTTCAAAGCTTTTGTTAAAGATGCTGAGGAAAACAAAGTGCACTGCAAAGAAAATGAAGTAATGTTGCTATTTTTAGGAAATCCTTAAGAAAAACGAATGGATTTCAAATTAACATAATTTGCATTACATCGAGTAAGTTGAATCTAAATACCATATACAAATGCTAAAAATCGAAACAAATAACAACTCAAGCACCAAGGTAGAAACAAATGTCAATTCCAAGAACCAGGGTCCAAACAAATACCAAATCTAAAGTCCAAATTTGAGACAATATAAATACCAAAGTCCAAAATCTAGAACAATTATCGAGCTTCAATTCCATGGCGTCACATATAATTTCAAATAGGTCATGGAGCACTAAGTAGCATGGACAACCAAATCAAAGTATGCCGTAACACCAAAGTGGTTGGATATATGATAGCCATCAATCGTATATCAAAAGTGGTAGGATCGTATCAACTACCACAAAACTAAATCAAGGGTAGAATCATGTTAACTACCACTATAAGAAACAGATTTTTTCTGACGGAAAAAATTCCGTTGGAAATTTTCCATTGGAAATTTCCAACGAATTTCCAATGGAATTCCAACAAAAATTTATTTTAATTTTTTCCAACAGATTTTCGATGAATTTTCAACAGAATTTTTTCAACTGAAAAATTCCGTTGGAAATCCGTCGAAATTTTTTTTGGTGCAAAAAAAAAATTACTCTCGCCAAACTTTCCAATGGAATTTCCAACGGATTTTCGTTGGAATTTTCCAACGAAAAATAATCCGTTGGAAATCCGTCAAAAAATTTATGGCCTCAAAAAAATTTACTCCCATCAGACTTTTCAATGGAATTTCTCACAGATTTTCAAAGAAATTTTCGAACGGACAATAATCCGTTGGAAATCCGTCGAAAAGTTTAGAGGCTAAAAAAATTTAAAACTCTCAAAATTTTTTAACAAAATTTTCAGTTGGAATAAGCCATTACCAATGAAATTTTTCTAATAGAATATTTTGTTGGACAATTCTATCGATATTGCCTTTTTTTATTTTAAATAGATTAACATTTTTTAAAAATTTTATTAATCCTTTAAGGTAATATATTAATAATATTAAATATGTACATACTGAGATTTATAATATTAAAAATATAAATATATTTCTCTTGGTTTATTTTTTTATATATTTTGAAACTTTATTGAATCTTAAATTATAAATTAATTGCTCAAAATTCATTAATGTTGTAAAATTAAAAAGTTTATAAAGATAATGTAATAAATTCTTTTAATTTTATTAAAATAATGGATAAAATCTAGTAATATATTGAAAAAAACTAATAATACTTTATTAGATATGTACTAATATTAGTTATTATAAATTAAGAAAATAAGAAAACTGATATATATAATAAATTTATTAATATAAATATATTTAAAATATATTAATTTGTTATGTGTATACAAATATATAATATGTAATTATATATAACAGTTATTAATATGTTATTTATTTTAAATGGTATAACTTTATAAGTTAATATATATTATATGTAATATTTATATGAGATATTAAATATCCTATATGTAATTACATGTATTAAGAAAATAATCCACACTAACCCACTAAATCCCTTTCAAAACGCACCTTTTGGTGCTTCAAACCCTCTCCAAGTGAAGTGATTTGAGCTTAAATCTGCTCTTCCCTCATCCCTCCAAAACGCCTTCGTTTATGGATCATTACACCTTGGTATAAATCCCTTTTTTTTTTCCTTTATTTTCACCTTTCCTTTCTCTCTCTAGCCGCACCCTTCTTAACTTCTCTCTACTTTTCTTTTTTCTTCTTTCTTTCTTCTCCCTTCTTTCTTCTTTTCTACGTTGACAGCCTTTCTTTTTCCTCCCTATTACCGACGTCTCTCCCTATCCTCTCACCGACAGCCCTTCTTTTTCCTCCCTATTATCGGCGTCTCTCCCTTTCCTCTCACCGGCAACAACATCCCAAGAAACTCGAATCCAACCGGCGGTACCTCTCTAAAAACTCTAAACTCCAACCGGTGACACCTTTTTCTCCCTTTCTCTCTTACTCCAGCGGTGCACCCAAATCCTCCCTCTCTTTCCACCAGCGACACCTTTTTTAATTTCGATTTAATTATTTATTTATTTATTTTTATTTATGGTGTCTACAAATATGCCTTTTTTAGTTGGAAAATAACTTTTTTTCTTGTAAAACTTGAGCAGATCTCTGTGTAACAGTGACATTTATTTGTTTAATTTTTTTTGCAGAATGAGTATTCTGAACAGTGGGCTCTGGCATGTCGAGAGATCTTGTGGATTCTTTACATTTGGTAACAATAGATAGTCTTTGTTTTCCTTCCAGACTCTCTTCCAGCCACCAAGTTCTCTAATCTTTTTTATTTGATAGGAGGAGTACAAAAACTGAATGATCTCCATAACAACTGCTGTACATTTTATTGAGGTTCTTCTAATACATTTGTACTCAAATGTAGCTTGTTTTGGTGATTATTAATGTAAAAATGAATCAGCATGTTTGTTGCTCTTGTTGGTCCTTGAGATTTAATTTTGTTCTAGTGCTTATAGATTTTGAATGTGGAATCTTTTTTGATTTTGAATTGCTGAGAGAAGTTAACAGCCTATTAATAGTCTTGGAAAAAATTTCAGCTTATGACAAAAGGCCCGCAAAGCCTATTAATTTGCAACTCTTTGTATGATATTCATCATGTGTTTTGTGGC
>NW_018397287.1:648974-652162 GCF_002168275.2 Theobroma umbraticum
GTTGCATGTTGGCCTATAGCACTGCTGGACTTACTTTCATAATTTTCTTGTCACAGCCTCTTTTTATTTATAGATCCTAATATGTTGTTTGTAAGGATTAAAAACGTCTCTAATTTTTTATTTTTTTATTTATCTATGATAGTTGTATTGGCTGAGAATGGAAGGCTAGGGTATATAGAGAGCATTGTAAAGAGATTTGTGGACTTGACCATAGCTCCTAAGGGGGAACTGAAAGCCATTGTAACAACTGTTATTGTAAGTTTACTCTGTAATTATAAAGTTTTTTGTAAGTTACTTTTATCTCCTTTTGAAAAATTTATGTTCTTATAAAGTTTAAATTCAAATGTAGCCTTTCCTTTATCCCTTTAAAGGAAAAGAATGTAGTCTAACAGTACAATGCAATTAGGCAGATACACGAAATTTTGGTTCAATGGTTTATTTAATATATTGGCACTATTCTTCTTATGAATACTTAGTGATTATAAAGTTCTTTGATGCTCATGTATCAAATATTTTTTGAATCTTTAGAAATACCTAATGTATATTTAGTATATGTTTATAAAACATATAATTTTCTATATTAAATTATTTGATATATATGTATGTATAATTTTATTTGTATAAAAATACTTAATTTTATGTGTAATAAATTTTTGATAGAATTATGTAGGAAATGCTTTTCCAACGGAATTTCCGTTGGAAATTTTCAACTGAATTCCGTTTTAGAAGAATTTTCAACAGAATTGCTTTAATACAGTGAATGGATTATGCACTTTTTTCGACGAAATTTTCGGACAGAATTTTTAGTTGGAAATTTTCGACGGATTTTCAACGGAAAGTATTTCCGACGATGCTTTTATCGATGAAATTTTCAACGGATTTTTTTGTTGGAAAAATGTATTTTCAATGGAATTTTAACTTTTTCCAACGAAAAATTCTGTCGGAAAAAGCATGTTTTTTGGTAGTGTACCAAGCAAAGTTATGTCAAAGGGGTAGAACCATGTCAACTACCAACGACCCAAATCAAGTGGTAAGACCATGTCAACAACCCAGTCAACCTAAGTTTTGCGCACAATGGCTAGTGTCTACTATCACTAGCTACAAGTCTATAACTCAAGTAGGCTCCATTGAAACAATTTTATGCTATGATTCCAAATATACAAACATTCATTTACAAATGACTAAATAAGTCCACTTGCCATCCAAGAACAAAGATTCAAATAAAATAAATGCAAGTGTCCAACCTTCATCTCAAGTAAGTAAATTCTCAATCATTAACAAAATAAAAATTTAAAGCAAAGGCTAAATCAAATCGTCAATCCCAAGTCAAATTGACCTAATGCTAAGGTCTATGCAGGGCAAATCACTTCATTTTAAAATTTTCAAACTTACAATCATTCAACTAGTCATAGACAAACACAGATTTTTGAGGTATCAAACATTTCAAAGGGCTTGTGCTCCATACACAAAACTATAAACATAGTAGCATATTTACATAATATATCTAGATTTCATAAAAAATCTTGAAACCATTATTCACATTACAAAGTCCATCAAAATACGTTTTAATGTGATGTTGTAGAATAGGCATACTTAATTATATTAAAATAATTAAAAATGCCATATCTACCCACCTCTTGATGAGTGCCTTTTGCTTCTTGGCACTTTTTTCAAAAGCTCGACTTTTCCAAAAACTCAATTTATTCTAATATCACTAAAAATGATATTTAATCAGTAATAGTCTCAAAGTCCCAATAAAATGATATTCAATCATCAATATCCTAAAATACCCTTTAAAATTTTAAAATACTTTAAATACCCATTTCTAACCCTATATAATCTTCACTTATTTCTAATTATTTTCACAAAACCTTTATCCAAACTTCACACCCAATAAGTAGAAAACTTATTTTACCTATTTTTCCTCCTTGGTGAGCTTCTAGTGGAAAGATCTAACCAAATCTTGAAAACCTAAAAATATTTCTAGTTTTTAGAGAGAGAAACTAAAATCATAAAAATTAAGCTTTTGGGAGTGAAAATCCTTACCTTTCACACTTAGAATCCAAGAATTGTTGATGGAGTTTGAAGGTTTTGAAAGCTTTGAAATTTGAGAGAAAGTGGGTGGAGGAATAAAGAGATAAGAGAAGAATGAGAAATCTTTGGGTTTTAGGCTAATTGGGTAGTCTAGGATCAACTACGAAGAGTCTATAGTCGATCTTGGACTAATAGGTTTAATATTCTACCCATTTTCCCTTCACAAGATTGACTATAAAAGGTCTATAGTCGACCTAGACCAGAATGTCCAGTTTTGCTCGATTTTCCTTCACAAGATCGACTATAGAGGGTCCATAGTCGATCCTAGTCTAGTAGGTTAGCATTTCCTCCATTTTTCCTTTCTAGGATCGATTTTCCAAACTTGTGAAAATTTTTTCTTTTAAGGCATAATCTCATTTTAAATCTCTACTACAACCTTCATGACTTTTATTTATGAATTTTCAAGCATAAAATTGAAGTTTTAAGTCAACAAAAGTACTTCCGAAGCTCACAAAGTTAACTGTCCAACTGAGAAAATTTACAAGTTTCACAATTTTCTATGATAAATGGAAGCTGCAAATTTAATTTCAGTCGATCTTTTTGAAGTTTTTCTTGAAACGAACATTTAGATTTTAATATTTTTGGATTTTGATTTTTTATATTTTTATTAAATCCAAGTGTAAAAACTAAATATCTTATTTACATTAAATATCTTAAATAAATGGAGAGTAAAAACTAAAAAAGTAAAAATGAGGACGTTTACTTAAATAGTATTTAATGTAAATAAGCTCGACAGGTTTTATAGGTAATCTATCTAACAAACTACATTCTTTTTCAAATGTATCGAAACATGTTAATGATGTGTCAATACCTATGGTCATGTATCAATACATAATCATAATGTATTGATATAATTTCTCCATAACTCGATGTATTGATATATGGCTCAAATGTATCGATATATTTCATTGATTTCAAAAAAATAAAAAGTGTAGAACTATATTTTTAAAGTCAAAACTATAAATACCTCACATTTTTCAATGGTTTTCAACCCTCAGCTGTTTTTCTAAGGTATTTCTCTCAATCCAAACCCTCTTAATTCATTTTTAACTCAAATCTTTATTTTTGATGATTAAATGATGTGGTTTTGAGTT
>NW_018397287.1:652262-654042 GCF_002168275.2 Theobroma umbraticum
TCTTCCATAGCGGGCCTGGGGCTTCCACTCCATCCTCCATATCGTACAGATGCTCTTCAGATTTCAGACTCTATTTGCAATAGATGGGAGGAAGAGAGCTTGATTGATCAGTGCAATCAAACACGTATACATACAATCCTTTTTAGTTAAGAAAAAAACAAAATACGGGCATCTATTATTGAATCAAATTATGGAATGCATTCCTATATATATTCAGGTTTTCAATAGCTTTAAAAATTAGAGAAAAAAAGACATAATCCTATATATATGTATATATAATTCAGAGTGCGTGTTTACAGAGGGTAACTTACCGACGTTTGCAATTAGTTCACGATAGTTCTTGCTCCCTTATACTCCACCAACACCAGCAAGGCAAAATAGCTTTCCGAGCAAGTTATCTTTTGCAGGTGATGATTAACTGGTGATAAGCTGAACAGAGGAAAGTTTGGGGCAATGTATGATCAATATCTCCTCATGGGATCTTTGATATCAATTACGTACAGTAGCCAACCCATATAAAGACAGCTATGCATTTATATTTAGGCAACTGCAATTCATGGTGTAGATTCGGCCCCTTCTGCATTTTTAGGATGTCTATTTTGGCATTTTCTAATTTTTGCTAGTCAATACTGAAAATGCTCCACCAAAAATGTAAATTCTCTCTCTCTCTCTCTCTCTATATATATATATATGACAATCACTAAGATTTTTGTAATTGTCTCAAATAAAAAAAAGAAAAAAAAATACTCAATGAAATAGGATTTTTTTTTAAACAGATTATTATTAAACTATATAGTTCTAAATCTTATTTGGTGTGCTAATTTAAAATCCTAATTTTTAACATAAGATTAAAATTATCTTAACGTGGACCGTAGTGCTCAATTAACTTTAACTTTGGTTCCTTTATTTCGTTGTCAAATAGCTCAAGCAATAGCCATTCCACAAGAATGGTTATTCTCCAAAATCCTCAAAAACTAAGTAATAGCTAATACTACCATCTCCTATGGTATTAGCTATTCCATGATTGAAGAATAAACTCAAAAAATTGTAGAGATCAAAATACCCCTTACAAGTTTGAAAAATCACAACCTTATTTGTATAAAATATTATTTCTTCCCTCTCCCCACTCTCTCCCTTGTTTCCAACTTCTAATAAAATATTAATATTTTCAAATATTAATATTAAATTATAAATAAAATATTAACATTTTAAAATATTAAAAATTAAATTATAAATAAAATTAAAATATTTAAATTATCAATTATTAATATTTCAAATAAATTATAATTTATTACTATTTAAAAATAAAATAAATTAAAAATAAAAAAGAAAAATATTTAAATTATAAATAAAATATTAATAATTAAATTATCAATTATTAATATTTAAAAAATATAATAAAACAAAAAATTAATAATAATATTTAAATTAAACCAAATATTAATATTTTCAAATACTAATGATTAAATTATAAATAAAATATTAATATTCAACTATATATTACTAATATTTTAAATAAACAATCAATTATTAATATTTAAAAATAAAATAAAATAAATAATTGATCATAATATTCTTTAAAATAAATAAAATATTAATATTTTAAAATATTAATTATTAAGTTATAAATAAAATATTAATATTTAAATTATCAGTTATTAATATTTTAAATAAATTATCAATTATTAATTGATAATAATAAAATAAAATAAGATAAAATAATTAGTCATAATAATATTTAAATTAAATAAATTATTAATATTTTAAAATATTAATGATT
>NW_018397287.1:654142-674782 GCF_002168275.2 Theobroma umbraticum
CACATGTACATAGGCGTAATTTGGGCTATGTGGCAGATGTTCATATCAGTAGTCAGCGGACCACTTGATGAAGCATTTGGGGGCGGTAACTTACCAGCTTTTGTATTGGGCTCCATCGTGGCTGCCATTAGCGCTGTATTGGCAATTGTTGCCCTTCCGAATCCACCAAAACAAGTATCTCTCAATCCTGCAATGGCTGGAGGACACTGAGCAAGTGAGCCGGGGTCATGAATAAATCAGGAAAGTGGATTTAAATCTTTGCAATAATAAATCCATCCAAGACAAATTTCATTATGAGTTTATCATAATTTAAATCTATCCTCATTTTGGACAACTTTTTTTAAGTAATATCTTTCGTTTGAAATAGAGGGTAGTTCAATCTTTTTTCTGTGTACTTTTTCTTCATTTAAAATTAATAGATTTTTGAACATTTGGCTCAATGCTTAGTCATTAGTGCGTGTATCCTCACTCAAAGAGTTAGATTTGAGTTCCCTATTCTCTCAAATCTAAATAAATAAATTAAATTAAATTCTCTTGTAAAACATATTTACTTAGGCATATGACCAAAATATTATTACTTATCAGCTTATAAAATAGGATAAGATTTAATTTAGAGCTTTTAAGTGAAGTTTATGTTGACTCAATGTGTTTTTAATAATAACAAAATATTCTTCATTTGTTAATATTTAATTATATTATTTAAATGTGTAGGAGAAAATTTAAATACTTTAGTATATTTGTTGTTTGAAAGCAAATCAAAAAGCTTGTTTAATTGCAAGATCAGTTAATTGGTTAAACAAACAAAGAAAAAAGAACTCCACAAAGACAAATTGGTTTTAATTGATTAACAAGGATCTTTAATTGGTTAAGATAGAATTGGGCACTACTCTAAGTGCCCATTTGTTTTGCAATAAAATATTTTTTGAAAAACGTTTTCAGGACTCATGCTTATTTGACAGACGAAAAATTAATTCCAGATATAAAATATTTTACAAGTCAATAAGGTTAATCACGAAAAATGTCTTACTCCAAAGAACAACAAAAACGGTTTTATACTAAGTTTATGAGTATAAGTTTGATGAATATTAATATTTAACTTAAAATATTAAAAAGTAAAAATATTAATATTTACATTTAAAATAATTAATTTAAAATATTAATATTTAAATTATACAACACTATTAAAATTAAAAAATATTATTTTAATGAAACCATTCAATACAATTAAATTTTTTATTTATAAATGGAATAAATCTTACTAAAAATTATGACAAAAAATATTTCAATGATCATCATTTGATGAATACACATTTATAATATGCTTAAATCTTACTAATAATTATAATAAAAAATATTTCAATAATTTTTATTTAATGAATACATATTTATAAGTATAAGTTTTGGATATCTTACACAATTGATGAATATTTATATTTTTATAGTTGTGATAAAAAGGTGATAAGATGGAAAATTTTTTGAAATTAGAGTTTATTTTCATTACAAATTTGTGGTTAAATGCTTTGGGAAATATCATTATTGATTTTATTCTCTTAATTTTGATCCCAAATTAGTGAAAATCAAATATCAACATTGTTTTTTACTCAACTCCTATTTATTATTTTAACACTTAAATAACTCCACCATGATGAAAAATATTTTTAATAAAATTATCCAACTACAGAAAATGTTTTCGGTAGTTTATTCAAACAACAGAAAACATTAAATTTTCCTGTAAAACATTTTATACAAAAAAATTTTCTTCTAGTAAGTCATTTTTCAATTACCAAACAGTCCCCAAAATGTGACAGAAAAGTCTTAATCAATTAACACAAGGCTTAACTGATTAAAAGAGTACTAGATTTAAAATAGAAGTATGTTAATTGGTTAACCAAAGGGTTTGATCGATCAAAGCTTACACTTGGAGTACTTAAAAGCGTCATAATTCAAATTCAAAATAAAGTTGACCATTGAAGGATGCCAAGTTAAAGAATTCAAATTCGAAGACATTTTAATCTATTAAAGTTTACTTTAATTATTATTTTACCCTTTAGCATTTAAATTAAAATAGGCAGACATAATTTCAATAACTGGTTAAGGATAGGTTCTAACTGATTACACCTTCTTTGCCTTCTACTATCTGGCAACTCTGTTCACTATGTTAACTAGTTAGAGAGAGCTTTAATCGATTAAGAACTTTTATCTTTATTTTTCTCTACACAGTAATCTTCTTTTAATTGGTTAGCTTTTCCTTAACTGGTTGAGGCTTTATTTTCTTCAACCTTAACTGATTAAAATCAACTTTAATTAATTAGAAAATATTTGAATTTTGAATTTCTCCATTTTGGTTTCTTTTAACAATCAACCTTCTTTCAAATTTGATTTTGACGCTTGGGGGTATTAAGGTATTGTGCTCTAACCGATTAACCAAACTCCTTAATCGATTTTCAAGACTCTTTTTCAGTCTCGAGCACCTCCTTAATCAGTTAACCTTGGTACTAATTGATTACAACTTTTCTATCTTGCTTTTACCCAGCACCCAATTGTTTCTTAACTAGTTAAAACTCTTTGTTAATTAGTTAATATTTTGTCTTTACTAATCACTTTCTTCTTTTTTTTCTTTAATTGATTAACTCATTTTCTCATTTAGCAAACAGCTTGACTTGCCCTTAAATAACAAATTTATTAAGGGAATTAAGAGTAGCAGTGGTTTGTATTATCATTGATAGTCCAATTTTAGAGTGAAAAAAATCCTTCTCATTGTTAAGGAAAATATTGGTCATCAAAGGAGAATAGTAAGCTATGGTATGACCTCTCCTTTCTTTAGCGATCAAAAGGATAATTTCTGTTTTCAAAAGTTGACCCATATTATGACAGTACAATCATTATTAAGCCAATACATATAGCTGTTTATATAAATGTATAATTATACTTTGCTACTGTTTGGATAAAAAACATAGTTCGTAATAATTACAATGCCAATATCATGTTATATTCATTAATTATATTTTCTTTATTTGTTAAATATGAAGATGCATTTGTTTCACAAAATGAACTTCCAGTTTTTGAAAACAGATATTTCTATGTTTGCTTCACCATAATTTACTCTTTGTTTGTTATTTTGTAGTCTCAACATTGGGTTGTGATTTGGGATTGACAAAACCTATTGCAAGATTTTATAAGGATTCTTCAACGACTCTCTTTTTCGATTGCAATTTATCATTTGCTTTTATTATTTTGATGCTATATTGATTTCGTTTTCTAAAATTATTGTTTATACATATTTTTTATGCAAATTATAATGATATTGATGCCACATTTTTCTTTAATGAACATACATGTTTGCCTTATATTTACACTTCATGTGTACCATGCTTGATTATATTTAACTATATTTTGTCTAATTTACTGTATTGAATAGCTATGACTGTATAAACATACATGTTCAGCTCATGCTTACATTTTATCTATACCATGCTTGATTGATTGTATTGAATTTTTGTCCAAATAATTTACTGCCCTGAGTTTTGGTTATTCTTCATAACACATCAAATGTAGAAATAGCTATATATCAATTGCTTGATGTTGAGTTCTTTCAAAAAAAATTTATTTTATAGTATGATCAAGTCCTTACAAGTTTGGATGCGAATCATTCTAAGTTGTGCTCTTATCATCTTTCTATGTTTATCAAATTAGGTTCCAACTTTATGACGTAAAATCATATGAAATTTTGATTTTAGTTTGTATCAACACAAGTATAGCAGCAATTATATTTTCATTCTACACGCTATTCCTCCCTTGTTTGTATATTGGTCAGATATGCTTTCTACTTTCTTTGCTCTTTTTGCCTATCACATTAGTCAATTTTTTATATGCAATGTATTTTTTATTGATTCTAAAAACATCAAAATTTTGTCAATAACTTACCTTTGAGAATGAATAGATTGGTATTATTTCTCTTTACTTTTTTCTCAATAAGAAGCTCCTTTCAAAACGCATGACTAACTTGTACATTGCTCTGATTTAGCATTTTTAGTCGATCTTTTATAAAAATCAAATGTTAATAAAATGTTTCTCTTCCTGTTAAAATAACAGTTGATGTTATCCATTTTATATAGGGTAGGAAATCTTCCAAAACAACCCACCAACCAAAAGACACCTTCCCCACTACTTGATACTGATGAATGTTGGAATTTAAGTGTCAAATTTGACAAATACCCTTATATTTTTAGTCTGCAAGAAGTAACAAATATTGAAGGCGGACATCTTAACTTTTGTATAGTACTGCCATTCCTCTCATCTCAAAAATGTGAAAAAGCACATCAACATAACGCTCATTAATTTTTTTGTAAAATGATAAAAGATAAATGTGCAAAAATATAAATAATTATTAATCACCCTCACAATTTCTACTAGTTCACAAAGTTTCTATGTAAAAGTTAATGTTTTAACACTAAAAACAATTCTATATATTTTATTCAAACAATTAATATATATAATTTATTATATAAATAAATTCTTCAAGAATCTCCTTTTACCCGACCAACGTACGGTCCGACCGTAGTTCTAGAAATTGAAACATGATTGGGAACAATAACTGCATGTAGCATGACATATTGACATCTGTTGCCTTTGGTCCCACGCTGACACAGTTGGTCATAACTGCGGACAAATTCTCAACTGTCATCGCCCAAACAGACAAACAAACCTTTGAAAAACCCACCATATTTCTCTCCTAGTTTCGCTCATTGAATTCAAAAGCCGTGGTTGTTGCATGCATTGCTTATTCCCAATCCAGATTCTTGGATTTCCTCTGTTTTTTTTCCTCGAATGGATTGGTTGATTTCTTTGGATGAATCTTCTCTCAATGCATATAAACAACTATTCAATGCCCTCTTTTTGATCCCAATTTCGCACTATTTACTGGCATTTTCCGTGATATGGGCAGCTTATCTCTACAATTTCCTGGAAATTCATTTCTTCCAAGACTTGTTCTCTGGATTTCGCGGTGCTCCCGTTTCCTTGACCTCTCACCCTTCCTCCCCTATCTACAACGACGTCGTTTCCAAGTGCCGGATCCTTCACGGCAGGTACACTTTTCCTTTCTTTCTATTTCACCGGGAAATGTGATTCTTTCGCTTTCCATTAGTGTCAGATATACATTTTGTTCCACTATCGCAGGTATTTAGCGACGCCATGGTTATCAAGTCCTCATTTTCAGACTGCTTTCCTTAATTTCTTCGGGAATCCTCCAGTTTTCAGCTACAACAGGTGATATAATGAATAGCGTTTCTACTGGTAACAATTTTTTCTTTTTTGTGCTTTTGAATGTAGCAAAAAGGCTGTTTTCTTCTGTCCTGCTTTTGCTCTTCCCTTTTTGTTATTTAAGACTTTGATTGGTTGTTGCTTTGTTTGGAAGTTAATTTTTTTAATTGCTATTTTATAAGGGGATTCGCTAAGGAATGCCCCAATGTCACTTGTTAAGATTGTTACATGAATAATTATCTTCATTTATTGTTAGCACGAATTATTAGATTAAACTATAGCAATAATACAATATAAATAGAACCTTTCCAAAGTGTCTTATACGGTTATTTTAGATGTTTATCTATATGCGCTTTTATCTAACGGTAACATCCCTATGCTTTCTCAGACAACTTTTTCATGCTTCCGATGGTGGAACAATAGCTTTGGATTGGCTAACAAGTTCTGATGGTAAATCCAAAACTTTTGATGATATTGTGAACTATCCTCACAGATGTATGCATGTGGAGCAACTTCTGGAGTATGTTGTTGTTGTGTGTACTGTTTTGTGCAAGATTATGTTTTGAAGATTTGACGTTTCATAGCTTTTGCATCCATCATCAATTATTTTAGTCTTTTTGGTGATAGGAGTATTAACTACTAAAACGTGTGAGGTGCAAGTTGAAGACAGATGAACTGTCAAAGCATAAATAAAGCTACCTTAGTGTGAACTTCTTCAAAAGTCATGCTTTGGGTTCTAAAAGCACTTAGTTTTAGCTTCTATTTATCATCTAAGTATTTGGAATGATACATAAGTGTTTGAACATTATAATGCGAGAAAGGTCACATATGCAGCTGCTAAATCCATAGTGCAGCATCACACCAATTTGCAGTGCTGTTTCATGTTTTCCTTTTTGAGTAGAATCCTTGCTCGTAATTAGCTTCCTCATATGCATCTAAGATGATGGTGTGAGGTGATTGCATGTTGGCAGCAACATATTAGCCCTAGAAGACAGGCTAAGTTCAACCCTCACCCCACCATATATTGCAGCTTGATCTGTATTGACTGCGTGACACCAGTAGTTATCAGTTAATTGTCTACTTGGACATAATACCTTCATTTCATATTGAGTTTGTATGGTAAATATTCTATCCTGCAATTGATGTGTTTGATAATTATACAGTTCCAAGAAGCACCTTTGAGATGAATAATGCCATCTCGACAAATGATGCCATCTCGAAGGATGATACAACTCCAGTGGTGGTTGTCATTCCTGGCTTAACAAGTGATTCTGCTTCTGCAGTAAGTTAAATGTTAACTTATGACTACTCTTCTTGTCTCCTTTTTTCTTGCTGCTCCTTATAATAACTTTTGGGCTTAAGGGAAAATGTTGTTCAACTTGTATCAACTTTTCGTGAACTTGGAAAATTAATCAAAGTCCAATGAGGATGGCTAGATAATTGTGTCTAGAATCTTGTAGAGTATCTCAATGAGTAGTTAGACGTGACGAATGGCTAGTAGATAACCATACAGGCTTTTGAGGGAGCTCCATATAGGACTTAGAAAATTATATCCTGATCTTAAAACTCTGTTGCCCAATGAATTAATAGGCCTATAAATAGGCAGGTACATAATCAGGGTGTAAGTTTTTCAGGGATGCTCTGCATACAGTTTTAGGCTTTTTAGGTTCCTTAGTCTTCTTTGTAGCTATCGATTTTTCACATGCTCTTCATCCTTTTAGGGATATTTAGTGCTTTTTTCTTGTGCAAGATTACAGCCTCCTATATAGTGGTTGGTTGAGAATAAATTTATTGCTATTGATGCCAATTTAATCCTTATCAAGTAATTCTTTTCCAGTTCCGCTTTCTAATCATCTTAGAGTTTTGCAGATACTACCTGACGCTAAGCATTGAAAATTGGTATGAAACTAAGATGTCATATAAAAAATCTACTTGTGTGGTTTGAAATCTCCTTGACTATTCTCTGAGATAATTTTATTTGAGACCTCAGAGAAGGCTATATGTCCTTCTGTCTTTATAAAAACTTAAAGAAAATTCAATGACCTATAGGCTGAATAGGTCAAAGAGAGTGTTCTGGAATATATGTTACAAAACTGAAATTATCTTGCTGTAATATCTTATGGCAGTATATTAAGCACCTTGCATTTGGAATGGCAAAACATGGATGGAATGTTGTCGTTAGCAACCACCGAGGACTGGGTGGTGTTTCGATTACTGTGAGTTGTCCTTTTTCTTTTATTTTCCTCCTGAGTTTAGCTTAGAACATTTGTGTTTTATGTTTTTTTTTTATGTCTGTTTTGAGTTTGGAATATGACATCGGTTTTCTGCCTTGCACAAGGGAGGATGAACTTCCATGTAACAGTACTGTATCAGTCAATGAAATCAATCAACAAATATATCTTATTTCACAACTTGCAGAAGACAGACCCAGTCATTTTGCCTTTCGCATTTGCTGTAATTGTCGTGATCTTCAAGCTGATGTTATACCAAATCTCATAGTATAGCCTTTACATGATTACTGCTTAAAGTTAAAAGATTTATATGTACAATGACAATAAAGTATGCAATATGGGCCATTATTGAGCAAGTTTAAAGAAAACATCACTCTCAGAAATCTGGAATGAAATCTGGAAGTGTAAAAGGAAAAATGAAAATGAAATCTGGAAGAGATTAAGGAGAGAATATGTGGTGCTGATTTTAACAAAATAAAATATCAAGTATATTAGTGTTTAGCTAATATAGCAGTGATTTTCATTTGCTTTTACTATATACATTTTGGTTATAAGATTTTATTAGGTAATGTTTGTGAAATACTTTGATTTTATGTTTAATTACTGAGCTTTCTAAACAATGCACTCTTTAGATGTTTGATCTAAAGGTGACAGTGATTCATATAGCTAGGACATAGCATTAGGTAATCAAATCGTAAATATGGTAGATCAACCCGGCAGTTGCAGGTTTAATTTCTACACATTTAGTTGTGATGCTTTATTTCTAGATATATTGTTGCATTTTTAAATATTATCTAGTTCTTCTGTTGAGAACTAATAAATCGACCTAAATCTTTAACTAGTAATTGATTGGTGAGATGTATTATAGCAATGTCTTGTTCCAAGGAACATGTATGTGTGAATGAAAACCTGATAGTTCATTGGTTAAAAGCTGAGGGTTTCTTGTACTTCCTCTGGCAATGTGCAGAGATGCTATTAGCAATATCTAGTAGTTAAAAGTAAAGATTACTCCTCTTTAGGAAAACCTGATAGTTAATTGTTGAGATGTATTTTCTTAATGTTGTATTTATAATAATACTTGTGCAGTCTGATTGCTTTTATAATGCTGGCTGGACAGAGGATGTACGAGTAGTCATTGATTATCTCCATCATCAGTTTCCGAAGGCTCCTTTATATGCTATTGGAACTAGCATTGGTGCCAACATTCTGGTATGCTATGTGGTCTGCATTCTATATTCTTAAGACTCCTTTGTTGCATAAAATGTGATAGAAACTGTCACTTGATTCACCTCCCTTGTACTTTTACCAGCTGTTCTCCTCTATGTTTGATGATGGTGCTTCCCTTCGGTCTATGGATTGCCTGGTAGAAATAGGTGTCCTGGCTTTTAATGTTTTTTATTTTTAAAATTTTCTATAAATTGGAAGGCGAGTTGGTCTCTACAACTTAACCCAGTGATTTAATTTAGGTTTAATATTGTTGAGTTTCAGAGGAACCTTGTAGCTCTCTTTCCTTTTTATTTATTTATTTTTTTGAAAGATAGCTCTCTTTCTTACTTTGTGGGTAGAATTATACAAGGATATAAAAGTCGTTTAATACTTCCTCTCTATTCTCATAATTCTATGTCATTGGCAAAGCACCTTTATTTCTCTCTTTGTGTGTTTGTAAGTGTCAAACTTACATAATTTCCATGAGAAGTGGTAGGAGTACAGCATGACAAGTTACTCTTGTGAAATTTCATTAAAAGAACTTGTCATTGGTTGTACCAAGTTAGGCATTTGATTTGATGAGAATTTGACTGTTTATGTTGGTTCTTGTCAGTCCCATTTTGTTACCATCAGAGCAATTTCTTTGGTTAGGTTAGAATAGAAATTGGCACCTATTTGTGCTCCTTTATATATATATATATATATATATATATAGATCATGTGAATCTACATCTGAAAGATGTCGCTCATTTCACCTTCCCGTCAGTCAGATTGGCTTCCACTTCCTACAATTTTTTGTTAAAAAGCAAATTCTAGCAGTTTTCTTGACATTGCTAACTCTTTAAGTCTAGCGTCTAGGGATTCTTGTAAATCGGAAGTTTCCACTTTTCAGCTTATTTAGATTGGACAAGTTCGTTTTAGGCGATTTGGATATATTTGTGTGGCAATCTGCCTGGTAATGTTACTGTTTTATAGCAGATTACGAACTTTTTGGCTTGTATTTCAGTTTGTAATTGTATTTCTTGACCTCTAATTATAAATTATATCAACTTAATATTTATTTGTGACACCTTAGTATGTATTATTTCTTACAGGTGAAATATCTTGGAGAGGATAGAGAAAAGGTTCCTTTAGCTGGTGCAGTAGCTATTTGCTCTCCATGGGATCTTTTGGTTAGTGCTTTATCTCTAGCAAAAATGCAGCTATTAAGTAGCACGAGTTTTATGGAAGAAATTTATCATAGTTCCATTATTTGTTAACTGCAATTTTGAAATAATTGGCTCATTAAATATATTCTGAGTATGCCATTGTATTATTCTTCTGGTTCTTTTTTTTTTATTTGATCCAACAAGTTTCATGCAAGAAATTTCTCATATTTCCATTATTTGTTAACTGTAGGATTTTTTATTTGAAGAATGTTAACTGCTAGTTTTGATTCCTTTACTCTTTAATTTATTCAGATTATGCCATTGTATTTTTCTTTCGTCTTTTGGTGGTGGTGTGCAGCGGCGGATGGGGGTGGGGGGGGGGGGGTTGTTAGTATTGCACATGATCTTCTTTCCTTCTTTAAAACACATAGGCACGAACAGCAATGTCATGTGTAGACAAAGCTCCATTTCTAACATTGTTTACTGAAATAAATAAAAGTAAAAAAAAAAAACAACGTAGTTTTGACATAAGGTATACAAAAAAAATTAATTCAATTGAGAATGACAGGTTTCAACCAATTGATCCAATCAGTTATCTTACTTTTATATATATATATATTATAGATATATATGTTATTGGTTAAGTAAATTAATCCTCGGCCCTAAAAGTGTAATCAAATTTTCTAGAGATTCAAAGCTACAATAATAATTAACTAGAAATTCACAAAAATGGAAAACAATCATTTTGGTCACGTTGAACTGATGTACACTAAGCTGGAAGTGAAAACTAATTTTTCTAGCCTAGGCAATCAAAATTGACAGAATCTGACTATTTACGTTAATCATTTCTGTGGGTGAATTCTAGCCCTAGCACCTGCCAAATAACAACATTAGCTCTTGAATTAACTTTCACCCATCTTCCGTGGCATTCTGCACTTTCCACTCATTTGCATTACCTAATTATTACAAGTAATTATTGTGATGTGTAAAAATAGATTTATGTTGATAAATACTTCTTATGCAGGGCCTGGTGTTCAAAGTTACATGAGTTATCACATTATATTTGCTTTAGCCACATCAAGTTACAACTTTTTTGACATTGTAGCAGGACATGCCATCATACATTTGAATCTGCAATTGCTCTTCATTTTAACGTCTGCTCTTTTTTTTTTTTAGTGTTTTTAATGTTATATCGTTTGCAGATTGGTGACAGGTTTATATGCCGCAGGCTGGTGCAGAAGTTATATGATAGAGCCCTTACAATTGGCCTTCAAGGTTATGCAAAACTGTAAGTCCTACATATTTCAAATAAATTGTTAGATGTGAAGCCTATATGTGCAGGTTCTTGGTACCTGAAACTCAACAATGTCGAAACCTTTTTGTTTTATCTTCAGAGGCATAAAGAGAGATGCCTCAGTAATGATGTACCTAGTAACTGATTTTTGTAACGATTCTTTTGGCCTTTGAAACTTAAGAGCACCTAAAATACCTGTTTTGGGGGGACAAGGGAGGTTTTGCTGATGATTTCCAAGTAATAGAGTCATTAATAAATTTTCATTATCAATTTTCTGGAGTTGATAATGTTTATTGCAGGCATGAGCCTCGTTATTCTCGGCTGGCTAATTGGGAAGGCATTAAAAAGGTTAGTTTCTTCTTCAATGCAAGGACCATCTTTTCTTTGGGATGTTGCATTATTGTAGAAAGAATAATAGACCTGAAAAGAAAATCATGCTGTTCTGTAGTTTCTCATACTGCAATAATCAACCATCATTTATCTTGTAATTGACCACCTTATGTTTTAGAAGATAAAACTTTCCTCTTTGTGCTTTCATCTTGGGAAAATTAACTATGAAAGAGATTGATTTATAGTAAGTGTTCTTATCCCTTGCTTCTTTCAGGCCTGTCCTGGATAATTTTCACATGAAAACATTGAGCATTATTACACGTAGTAATTTGTAGACATGGATGCTTACCATCTTTTGTTCCCTAAATGTAATACACAGGTCATAACTACAAATAAAAAAATTTTCTGCAAGCTTCATGAACTTTCTGAAGCGTTTTCTCCCTTACTACCTTTTCTGCTTCTATGATCATAGATGAGAAATATCTGCAGCAGGAAAGAAGTATATATGCAATGAGCTATGGAAAATTTCTGTATTAACAGTTTTCATCTGTTATCTTTTCTTTGCACCCTCTTCCTCAAGATATAAAGATTGTAAATAGAAGCATTTATTTTTTGAGGAATATTCTTCTTTCATTGCTGTTATGAATGTTGCACCAAAATAGGATAACAGCCTGGCAAATTTTTTATTGTGCTTACACTTATAAATTTCCATGAATAAGGTCTGTATGGAGGGTCACTGGAGTTTCACTTCTGTGACCTGGAGGGGAGTTTGGACCTGAGCTTTGAACCTCAAGTGCATGCATTTAACTTATTTGGTGCCTTGGAATCATCTCTCTTCCCTTTCTTTTCATACTTGCAATGTTAGTTTTGTTGCTAGTACAACATATTCATGATTGTTGCCCCCTTTCTGTTGTTGGCAACTCTACTGGAACTCCAAGAGAACTGACATTTTCATGCAATCTGTATCTTGAGCATAAGTGTCATTCCTTTTCATTAGTCTCCTCTTCCTTTTAACTTATGCTGTTTTTTGGTTATCCTCTTGGCCTTCAAAAGTCACGTTCTATTCGAGATTTTGACAACTTTGCTACATGCCTTGTGGGAAAATTTGAGGTACTACCTGAAAATTTATCCATACTTACTTCTTTGCTGTTATTTTTATGAGTTACAAAACGTATCATATTGTCTCTCAGACTGTAGATACATACTATAGGCGTTGTAGCAGCTCTTCCTATGTGCAAAATGTTTCAGTACCATTGCTCTGTATCAGTGCTCTAGATGATCCTGTCTGTACCAGGGAAGCCATTCCTTGGGATGAATGCAGGTGGAGCTCCTATAATTATGCAACTGAATACTTTCTTTGAGTTTATATGTTATTTTGTGCAGTCTGGTTACTCTGTCTTTAACAGGGCAAATAAAAATATCGTATTGGCCACCCCACAACATGGAGGACATCTTGCATTTTTTGAGGGAATAACTGCATCTAGCCTGTGGTAATTCATAGCTCCACATTAGTGCATCACCAGTATAATATGTTTCTAACATCTATTGATGCCATAAGGCAGCCATTCCGTTGATAAAAGAATTTCAGAAAATTTGTATAGTTCCAAGTAGTACTACTGACCATTTTGTTTATGTTTTATTATTTGATTGTTGTTGTCATCTAGGACACCTAATTCACCAAAAATGAGAGTGTGCAGAATCCATCGTGATCCTGTGATCGTCAAATTTTAATCTTACTACTTTCTAACTGATCTTATGCCTAGTTTGTGATTGATAGCCTAGATGGTCTCCTGCTAAGTCATTTCTTATTTATGTGATAGTAGTTACCTAAATATTTGAAGTGTCACAGATGTTATCAATATGTTTTAACACGCATACTTTCTTTTTCTTTTTATTATTCAGGTGGGTAAGGGCTACTAATGAATTTCTTAGTCTCCTACACTCTAGTCCACATCTGCATGTCCGGAAGGTTTGCTTCATGTTCATTGCCTTTACGTTTGCCTATCAAATTAATGGCACATTGCTAGGAGGCGTGTGAAGTTCTTGTTGTAAACTCTTTCTGTCTGGTGCAATAAAATTGTTAAACAAAATTTCAGATCTATCAATTGTAATCTTATACTCTTTTTAAATTTAATGCAATGTTTAAGCCTATATCTGTTAGTTTATACTTTTTGTTTTGATGCATTTGCAGACACAGAATTCTGACTTGCAGCTTTCATTGGGATCATCAATCGATCAGGGTCCATATGTAAATGTTGCAGAAAATGGAATGGTGGCTGCAGTTGGTAATGAGCATGCAGGAAATAACATAGTTGAAGACTTAGCTGGACTAAGGAAGATTCATAACCAAGAGCGTGATAAAATGATTTCAGCATCAGAACAGAGCAAGCACCTGACTGAAACGATGTCTGTTGTTGTGCCACGTGCTGATAAAATGGTTTCAGCATCAGAACAGAATGAGCATCTGACTGAAGCAATGCCTGATTTTGTGCCCAGTGCTGCTCAAGTTTCTGGACAATCTTCTAACTTGCAGGGTGTCAATTCTTTTGATGTGATTGCTCATGTGAAAAGATGTTTGAATCATCTTTCCCGTCAAAACAGAAATTCAATGTGGTTGCTGGCTTACATTGCCATTATTACAAGTTGGCCATTAGTAGGTTCAGCTTTCCACATTTTTTCCAGGAAGAAACTCAGAAATGTTTCACCTGCAGCTTTGCACAGAAGGTAACCTACTGCTGCTAGTATCGTATTTTGTACATGTTTGATGTGTCATTATTCAATTCTAAAAATGTGCATGGCTGCCTGCTGAAAATATCTGTTTTCTGATGGCAATTGTGAACTAAATACGGAACAACAGGAAAAACCTTGTTAAACTAGCTTTTTGCCTAGAAATAACATTAAAGCTATTGATGAGGCAATCTCTATTATATCATATATTTTCTCTCTAATTGATGTCACAAAACCTGGGGATAATCTTTCCACACCATTGATTGATAGTTGAGTGGTTAATGTTTTGATTCCACAGTTGTTTTTCGTCCATTGGACATGAGCTACACAGGGGAAGGCAGCCCTCTCTTATTCCATAAACCCAGCCTCCCTTCCCCTAGATTTGACACTGCAACCACTTTCCTTGTCCTCATAGTTGAAATCACCCTTTTAAAGTTATTTAATATACTATGTAAATTGCTTTGAAATGACTATATATATCTATCCTTTGTTCACCTACATCAAACAAACAACATATATATAATCACAGCATGCATAAAACTTTTGTTTAATGAAAAATCACCATATAAAGTTAATTATGATGAAGAGGAAAGTATGATGATGACCTTTTTTTTTTCTTTGGGATTTATGTATAGAGTCAATTCTGTGAATCAGCTTTGGCACATTCTTTATGCAAATCACCAATAACGTTCCTCTGGTTACTCATCCCACCCACTAGTTTTCTTGTCTTTTCTCTGCTGTGGGTGCAACATACCCAACTGTATGTCAATGCCGTTTGCTTGGAATACTGAGATCTCAACTCAATATCCACCCAAAGCATATCTAACTCAAAACTAATTGATAATGAGTAAAAACATTCAGTCCTGTGGACACAATCTTCTCCTATATTAAACCTTAAGCCTAAGCTATGGGAGATATAAATGTGTAATTCTCGTCATGTAAAGGTATCTGTTTAGAACTGATTCATGATAGATAAAATAATATTGCATAATGTGATCAACTTATTAACTTTGTCAACCTCTTCAACAGCAAAGGGTTATAGTAATGCTCTATCAGTTTTCCTTTATTGCAATTGGAAATCAAAATGTAGGGATTAAAGGTCTTCAAAACTGAAGTGTAGTGATTGCTGTTGGAGGATTTTTATACCTTTCAAATTTTCAAATGTACACTTGGATGTTCATGAAGTTTTATTTCTTTTTATACTTATATGCTTTATTTAAGAATATATTTATTTGTTTGTTTATTTTTTTCAGAATTACTTGAATACTTTGGTGTTAAATCATAATTTGACACATCATAAAATTTTTTAAAAATATTTAGTAATAAATGGTAGTTTCCATGAGGTGGCTAAATGTAGTTTATTAACAGTATAAAAATTATAAATATATATAAACCCCTTTTTACATCATTAGAAAATACCAAACTGTGCTTAGTCAGTGTGAAAGTGGGAGTCTTTTCAAATAAAAGCAACAATTTGTTAGATTAAACTCCATTTAACCCATCAAGTTAAAGGGCCTCAACCATTGGCATAAGTTTGCATAGGTTGAATGATAGGCTAACTCCTACCCACATTCTTTACCTTGTTTCACTTTTCTTTTTGGTGGGCACGAAGGATTAAATTAATGTAATGATTAAGTTTCATAACCACATTTACTATTTTGCATCTCTCAATCTTTGATTTTTTTTTCCCTTTTGTCCTTTGCATCCTCCCTACCAAACGGGGGCATTAAACTAAGGATGATGATATGTATTTTAAGCAATGTCTTAATGTTTCATGAATGAAATCTATATCCATAATCCGTTCTCTCAAATCATAGAGAGAAAATGTTATAATTGATTCGTGAATTTATTCTGTTTTCTTTTCGTAAAGTATTTCCTGTTGATCAAGTTTAGAGTCTTTATTCTCTGTTTACATCTTTTTGGAAACTTGAAAGTTTAAAATTAGATTTAATAATTCGTATTCGTGTATTTTAATGTTATCATGTAAATATAGGATATTAACACTTATACAAATAAACTCGAACACGACACGATTAATTATATATGCGTGTCAAGATACGAATATGTATATATTAATTAAACGTATAATACGACGCGACACACTTAATATTTTTATTAAATAGATCAAGTTAAATTTTATATAATACGATATAATTTATAATCCATTTAAACGATTAACATGATTAAATTAAAATATATACAATTACACATGAAATACAATTTTATTATTCAAATTTAAAATTAATAATCATAAAAACAATTACAATGAAATTAACATTAATATCCATTTAGAATAATAAAATCTACTACTTCCATCATCAACTATATTAAAAGAAAGTATTTATATGGGGTTTAAGTAGGTCATAAACGTACCAACTAGACACATTTACACGATTAATTAAATGGATAGTAAACAAATCACATGTTAAGACATGAAACACAATTAACTTGAACCCAAACAACTTACCTGGATATCTTATTAGACAAAATTATAAAGTCTAACCGAAATCCACCTTTCTGATGCTTTTGTGTCTCAAGCTGCCGATTAAGTCCGTGTAATAGAGTCAATATCAAGCATATTCTTCTTTTTGCTATTATATTTAATCATAAGCAACCACTCTACTTTCATTATGACATTAATTGCTGTCAACCGATCATTCTTCAGTCTGTGATCTTTTCCTTTTGACGAAATCCAAAGTAATGCTAAATGGAAGAAAGTTTCAAACCAAAAGGATTTGTTGGGGGCCATACCGTAACCCATTACCCACTTGGGTTTTGCTAGACAACAATGGTGATGATTTGCACACGAAAGAATGACTCATACCATATCTAACAAAGATGTGAATCTGCCGTTTGATAGCTTAAGGACAAATGTTTTTGGTAAGAAAATGACCTTTTCCATTGCAAGGAATCAAAGCAAAGAAAGACAAACGTGGCTCCTTTTTTATACCAGATTCAGGTTGTAGAATATAATAGAGCTTTCCTCTCCTTTCTTTAAGTGCAATACATTGTCTCTGAGAAGAATTATTATCCTTATTCTCATCAGAAGAATATTCAAACTATAGGAAGTAGGGCAAAGACAAAACAAAAGCCGAGTAGGTATCACTTTGTAATCTCAGCCATTATCCATAGGTTTATATGTATAGTCCTTTACATTGCTGTAGCAGTCTCTTTTTTCCTTTTTCTATTGAAGCATTGACTTTTAGTGGTTTTATAAGAAATCTGTTGATAATCTCTTTACCTTTTAGCATCAGAAACCGTTTGTAAACCTTGGCGAGTACTTGGAAGTAGATTATGTTAAATTGTGCCATCAAACTCTAAAATAGGTACTAAGTATTTAGTTCATTGATTAGTGCATTATCTCTCTGCTTAAAGAATAAAGTTCGAATCCTCTTCCTCCAATTATAAAAAAAAAAAAACTCTAAAACAAAGATTTCTTAGATTGATAATGTTAAAAATTGTGTCATCAAACTCTAAAACAAAGATTTTTGAGATATATGATGTTAAATTATGTCACGCTGTTTGACATGATTTTGATTAAGGTTTCGTAGTAACTCTGTAGCTTTCTTCTCCCAGTCTTTTGTCATATATTAAGTTTAACTCCAAATTCATGTTGTATAGAAATTGGTAAAATTATAGTTTTCTTGAGTGTTACGTTAAAAGAATGGTTTGAATACTAATTATCCACTTTAATTTACCAATACGAAACATGATATATGAAAAATGTGAAAAGAAGTATAGGAAATAGGAGGAATTAGTCCTCCTTAAAAATTAATAATAATAACAATAAAAAGAGAAAAGAAATCAAAATGACACTGCAAAATTTCAAATGCAGGCAACATCTAGGAAGACAGTCGGTTGAACCCAAGTGACATATATATATATGAGGGCAGACAGACTTTGTCGTCGTGGGCATTAATTAAAACTATAGCTGAAATCACTTGTTTGAATTGAACCCCCATGGCATTGTTTCTACAATGCTTATGATTCTTGTTTGACTTGGAATTTATACGGCAACAAATTAAAATTGCCCATGTAAAATCTGCTAAGTTATATATGCACCAAAAGTCTACTTGTGAAATGCCACAATCACATGTGAACAGAGAACATGCCCTGCAGGTTGAAAAGATGCGAAGATTATTGGTAAGATTGGATGAGATTGAATAAAGGTCCGATCAAGAATACTAGCTAGCTAGTGACAGCTATCATTTTGTCAAGGAAACAATGAATTGTCTTATATGTTAGTCAAGATCCTTTTTCTTATTTTCTTCTCTCCAGAAGAAAAGCTAGCCATGGCTCTGGAATACCCTTTTATGTGGTGATGGAAACACCTGTTTTATTTTCAGATGTAAACTCAAGACAAAGCGTTGGGCCACCTTTGATATGTAAGCTTAGAAATCCGAAGTGATATATTCCCTGAGTACAGGTGCAGCTAGCTGCTATATGACAGAATCCGCCTGTGGAAAATTAAGTATTTTCACAGCGCATCAACAAGTCCTGCATGAGCTGATTTTGAGTATTGTGGGGGTGAAAAGTCAAGGAGAAGTGGCCTGCCATCTGTTGCAGTTATCATCGCCACTGGTTTAACGGATCGTGTTTAATTATGTATCTTCTTCATTTCTTTTAATTTTTCTTCCTTGTCGCCCTTTTAACCGTTGGCTATCTGGGAGGTTGCCATATGTCGACCTCACAGTGTAAGGGACAGCATCAAAAGTGCAGCTGCTTGATATAATAAATAGAAAGCCTTTTCATTGTTTTATCAGGCCAAATTTAAAGATTTATTAATTGTTAATTCAACAGTCTAGCTTCATGCTCTCCGTGAACAAAAATAAAGGTCGAATCCAGTTTCCACGCTCCATGTTTCATGTGATTTTGTTCTTAGGACACATTCAAACGGTTCTCCCAATGTATCAATTTACTCCCTTATTCCTTCGGCAACTCTTAATTTCCCAATATTTTATTTCTCAACTTTTTTGTATTCTGCAATAAATCCGGGAACAAGATGCCGGGGAATTATTATTAACTTTTTTTATAATACATTGAAACAAATGGAGATCAGAGCACACTAATTGATTAGGAATATACTAATAATTTTAGTCATTCATATCCATGCATTTATTTTTCGCAATCCCACGTGAAATCCCATTGATCCTTCACTTATCTCGGTTTGTTTTGTGAGATTATGTTTCTTTTCCCCCCTTTTTTTTTTGTTGATAGGGCAATCAAGAATTATAACCTAAATTAGATACATCAATCTTCTTCACCCTAATCATTTATGGTAGCCATAAAAGGAATTGTAGGCTAACGAGAGTTTAATCTCGAGATTTGAGTGGAACTAACCAAACAATATTACTAAAAGCTATAATGCTATAAAAAGTTCATCAACTGTTTAGGAAAATTCATACAAGTTTTTATGTTCTTATTGTATTCAATCAAGTCGCTGTAGTTTTATTTTAGATCAAATAAATTCTTATAATTAATTATTGACTAATTGTCATAAGTTAAAATGTAATTTATCATTCTATATTTACTTAGCGTTTGATATGAAAAGTAAAAAGTATCACATAAATATATCATTATGTAACATCGACATGTCACTCTATAATCTATTATGATATACCAACATGCCATGTCAAGGTCACATGGGATTGAATGGCAAATAACATTTTAACGAAATCAGCTATTAGTTATAAACGCTTATATGGATTAAAATAAAAATATAAAAACTTAATTGAATATAATAAAAGAGTAAATGTTTCTTTGCATTTAGAAGTGTTTTTTAGGTACTACACCTTACTAAAACAAATTGTTACTTTGTTAATTTTGAACAAGGAAGCTTTCAAGCACTACACTATAGTTACAACTGAGCATTTGATTTATTAGTTAGTGCATCATCTCCCTGCTTAAAGGACGGGGTTCAAATCTCTTTTTCAAGTTTAAAAAAAGGAACGCTATGCATTTGGAAATCAAATGCACAACAAACATTTGATTCCGAATTTTTTGTTAGTTCCAAATATTGTTGGAAGTGGATGCTGCAAGGAAATATCCTTGGACTGTAGATATTTACTTTGAAAGAGTAGTTTTTGTCACGAGGAATCCCAAATGCAATCCACTTTCGAAACATAGTAAGAAAGAAGAATGCTAAAACAAGATTTAGGGCGTTTGGACTATTAATGGCATCTATCTAGAAACAAAAGGTGTGGACAAGTCTGTTCAAGGGGGCGTTAGGTTTGGATTCCCCCATTTTTTTTCCGCTGTTCTTTGTCGACTTCAATATGGCATCTTTCAATCCCCTCCCAACTCAAACAAAAAAACATCTCATAGCTTTCCCAAAGCATCACAAATTTTTATATTTGAGAAAATCAAAATGTTTTCTTGACCTAAGACACTGATCCTTGAGAATAAAACGATACCCTTCTTTATATATCTCTCCATCCTATTG
>NW_018397287.1:674882-678710 GCF_002168275.2 Theobroma umbraticum
TCTTCCATAGCGGGCCTGGGGCTTCCACTCCATCCTCCATATCGTACAGATGCTATTCAGATTTCAGACTCTATCTGCAATAGATGAGAACAAGCGACCTTGATTGATCACTGCAGTCAAACACGTACATATAAAATCCTTTTTAGTTAAGAAAAAGAGATACAGGCGTCTATTCTTGAATGAAATTATGGAATGCAAATCATTATACCTTTGATAAGTCTCAGGTGCAAAGAATCACAAACTGTTATCTTCATAAATGGAAAATTTTAATTTCTTGATAATTAGGAAGAAAAAGTTCCTAAGCAAAGATAATTGACCATCACGGTTGGCTTTCTAATTAATGGAGAAAGAAATTTTAATTCTCATTAAATGATTGTCTTTTTACCATAATCAATTTTTCCTTTTCTGTGGACAGGACAGAAATTTGATTGATTTATGTAGGGAAGGTTTAAAAAGCATTTAGTGTTGGCTCATTATCAGTTGCCAAATTTTTGCACTGAATATCCTTTCTTGAATAGATTAGGACTGAAAATAAGTCACAATTAATGTAAACGTATCCATGAACGTTTTGGTTTTTTAATGGTACTAACAGATCATATTCTTATCAAGTGTAAGACTCTAGATAGTAATTTTTTTATTTACTATTAATTTTTAGTGTTTTATGTGTCATGAGGTAAAGGTGAATATTGATACCGGTTGAAATATATAATTAACCACTTGATAGTTCATTTACTGGCTAAATAATTTAATTACCAGGTGTTAAAAGTTTCAAAATTTAAATTACCGAACCCAGAAAATAAACTAAAATAACTTATTCATATATTTATGCCTAATTGTCTTCTGTAGATATGATCTTGGACTATAGTATAGGAAGTATGTATTCCAAAAATAGAAAAACAACGTATTGAGTTATAAAAGAAATTAGATACGAAAAATGGGATATAAAAGATAACACATATCTATTACCAATGAATCTCCTTATAATGCATAGATTGTTGGCATATGCTATTTGACATAAAAGGAAGGAAGGTTGTGTCATTGACAGATACTAAAACGATCTAGAGGAATGAGATGTAGTTTGAGGTGGGATGTGCTCAAGCTGATGTGTTATGAGGGGTTTTACAATGGGTGTTGTGGGTTGTTTTTTAGGATGGGGTTTCGAGAGTCGAGAAAATGTTGCAATGTCATACCGTATCTGTAATTGGGCTCGAAATGACAACAAATTTGATTCGATATTTTGTGAAACTCTTCTAATTTTAATATATTGATTAGAAATTTGCTTTCCAAAAGAAAAAGGAAAGGCATACTAATGTTTATAAATTCCTTAAGAAGCCGAACTATATTTCTACAAACAGCTGCTGGAATTTTCTTCTTCTTTCCGGAGGAAAGTGAAAACTTGTATATACAATGTGAATAGGTATTCTGCTTTTAATTTAATGTACACTTTTAAAGTGTAAAAAGGAAAGATCTTTTCTGGCTTTCAAAAGCTTTAAAAATTAGAGAACAAAAGACATAATCCCGTACAACGAACGGAGGTTTGCAAGTAGTTCAAGATAGTTCTTGCTCCCATAAACTTCATTAACACCAGGATGGCAAAAATTGATTTCCGAGAAAATTATCTTTTGCAGGTGATGATTAATTGGTGATAAGCTTAACAGAGGAAAGTTTGGGGCAATGCACGATCAATGTCACCTCATGGGATCTTTGATATCAATTACAGACGTTAGCCAACCCATATAGAGAAACCTGTTCGTTTATATTTAGTCAATTGCAATTCGTGCTGTAGATTCTGCCCCTTCTGCATCCTTAGCATGTTAACTTTTTACATTTTCTAATATTTGCTAGTCTATATTGAAAATGCTCCATCAAAATGTAACTTCTCTCTCAGTCTCTCACTGTCTATCTACAAATATATATGGCAATGATTAAGGTTTTTCTAATTGTTTCAAATACAAGAGAAAAAAAAATAGCTAATGAAATATATAGGATTTTTTCAAAAAGAAGAGATTACTATTAAACTATATAATTATAAATCTTATTGGGTCTGCTAATTTAAAATTCTAATTCTTAACATAAGATTAGAAATATCTTAATGTAACACAGTTATCAAATAAATTATCTTAATAAACTATACTTATCTTAATGAACTCAGTTTAAAAGATTGAGACACAATAAGAATTGAATAAATAGTTCTTAATTAGTTAATTACTCATTTAAGTAATTTGTTCAAATATTAATGATTAAAAAGAACCAAGATTAAAAACACAAAACTATAATAAATGAATTCTAATTATAATTAAATATGTTTTCAAAATTAACTTTATAAATTTCCACAACTTATTTTTCAAATTAGATAATTTCAATACTTACTTATTACGAAAATCTTGCTTTCTCTTAATAAACTAGTTTGAAGATAACACATTTAACCTTCTACAATAATAACACTTTTTGAAGATAACATGTTTTACCTCTTACTATAATAACACTTTCTATCTTTGTTTTTGCAAGAAGATTGCGAACTTTCATTATAAATTTGCTATAATAATAAAAATGACAAAGAAACTTGCAACAACTCTTATTTTCTCCTTTTTTTCTAGTAATTGCGTATTGAATACCTATTATGACACAATTTCTACCTTTTTCCTCATTTCATAACTTGTTCTACTCTTATTCCAAGTACTTTCTAATCCATGATTTATTCTAGTGTCTCAATTACTTATAAATAAACCATCTTATAAATACAGAAAACATGTAACCCAGTGCACAATCATTATAAATTTTATATCATTTTTTTCCAAATAATTAATTCAATTAATCATAAAAGAGGTAGAAAGAGTTGAGAGAGAAAATTTGATAATGAAAATCCTTGAAGTGAAGAAAATTTGAGAACCAGTGATTGCTGCAACATAACTATTTGTACATAATAATACAAAATTGTAATGGCAAAAAGAAAGTTAAGAGAAAATAAATCAAAATTAAAAACCGTCATGAAGAAAAAATGATTTAGAGAAAATTATAATCTCCAAAATATTTAGAAAACAAATCAAGGGAATGCAATTCTAATTGTAAACTCCAACAGTTTTAAAAGATAATTAAAAAGGTAATCGAGAAAAGGGTTTTTTTTTTTAACTTATGCCTACGTAAATATGTTTTACAAGAAAATTTAATTTATTTAAATTTGAGAAAAAAATCTAACTCGTTGAGTGGGGGATACATGCACTAATGACTAAGCATCGAGCCAAATGTTTAAAAACCTATTAATTTTAAATGAAGAAAAAGTAAACAGAAATTAATAAGATAGAACTAGTTTATATTTCAAACAAAATATATTGCTTAAAAGAGTTGTCCAAAATGACAGATAGATTTCAATTATGATAAACTCATAATGAAATTCGCTTAACATGGATTTATTATTGCAAAGATTTAAATCCACTATCCTGGTTTATTAACGACCCCGGCTCACTTGCTCAGTGTCCTCCAACCATTGCCGGATTAAGAGATACTTGTTTTGGTGGGTTCGGGAGGGCAACAATGGCCAATACAGCGCTAATGGCAGCAACGATGGAGCCCAATACAAAAGCTGGTAAGTTACCGCCCCCAAATGCTGCATCAAGTGGTCCGCTGACTACTGATATGAACATCTGTCATATAGCCCACATTAAGCCTTATGTATATGATTATAGCAAATAATAAGCTTATGGGCGATTTTAAAACTGGAGAGATGGAGTTAAAAAATTGACAAGCACCGTATCAAGATATATTTATGAAAATTAGAAATTTATCAATTATAAATGAATAGTGTCAATTATGTAACAGTTGTTTGAATGA
>NW_018397287.1:678810-682173 GCF_002168275.2 Theobroma umbraticum
TTTCTTTACTTTGAAATGGCTAATAATGACTTGTAAAGTCCTTGAATGGATATTCCCCCTCTTTTAACATTGTATCAAACCCTTGTGCTATAATCTGAATCAAGTTTTTTCATGCTATTCATCTCCTTGTTCCTGCAGATTAACTTTGTAAAACGTGACACCAATGCAAGTATCGCTTCTTTCACAGTAATGCAATTGTAATGCAATTATTGATAAGTTTTAGTGAACTCAATAATTGAGTTGGGCTTGCAAAAATATCTACCGTATTCATTACACGAACATTTCAATACTATTAAACAGACAATATTTAAGATTCTATGTTTGTCGACAATCATAACTTGAATTTATCAACTTTAAAAATAAGCAAACGTCTTTACCTTGGTTTTTTTATTAAACTTACTATTCATGAACTTCTAATCAAGTTTATTTATCTCTTAGGAACTTATTATTTGAATTTGTGCATATAATAGATTATAATTCACTTATACTCGATTAGACTTGTTTGTTGATTGAGTTCGACAATTTTGTTCAAACGTATTCATCTCACTTAACTTAATAAATTATTATAAATAAGCTTAAACATACATTTTTACGAGCCATTGAATGAGTGTAGTAATTTGCTTTATCTTGGTCGAATGTGCCTGGCTTGTCATTCCATTTCATTTGCCTATGCGTTGAAACTTACCCTAATGCAAAAATACAATCCTTAAAAGAAAGTAAAACAAAATTTAGATGATGTGATAATGGGTCCATAAGAAAAACCACATGAATAGCCCAAATATATTACCCAATTAGCAAAAAAATATATTACCCAAATATATTTCACATTCTTAACGCTATTTAATAATATGCTATTACACGCAATGCTTCAAGGATATCTACTGTCACCTCTTTCTCCGTTGGACTCACTATGACCGGTTCGTACATTTACTTTGCCTCAATATTTTTATACTCTCTGAAATCTATTTGCATTAGAATACAGTCCTACACATGTAAGCAGCACACATGAAACAGTTAACCAAAGAAGCTTTACGACATTTACAAACATATTTCTTTTTGTTACATGCACTATATAATCTCTATTTTGTTACACGCACTTAATAATTTCTATTTTGTTATACACCTTGTATACTTCTATTTTGTTATACATCTTGACTAATTTTTATTTTCTAACATGCCATACCTTTAATCTAAATTTTGTTACACGCTATTTTTAAATTTCATAACATTCTAAATGCAATACATTTAATAATACACTATTACACGCAAGGCCTTAAATTCATTGGTTTCAACATGCCATATTCATCCAATCTATGAAATTACCGATTTATTACACACCTTGCCCATTTTCTCTACATATGCTACAACATTCAACCCAAATGGCCATGTTGTCTAATATCTATAACGATTTCCACAATTATGAACAACACTAATACCATTTAACAACAAACCCTACATAAAATTCTGTTAACTCCATATGTCTTTTATAATAACAAAACATTCTTTATTCATTAACGTTTAACTTCACTATTTAAGTGTGCATGACATAGTTTATTGCCCTTGACAAATTTGTTAATTAAGGGCAAGTCAAGATGCTTGCTAAATTTGAAGATAGCTTAATTAGTTAAAGAGAAAGAAAGAAGAAAGTGATTAGTAAAGATAGAACATTGTTAACTAATTAACAAGGAGCCTTAACTAGTTAAGGCATAATTGGGCATTAGGTTAAAGCAAGACAGAGGAGCCTTAATCAATTGGCACTAGGCTTAACTGATTAAGAAAATGCTAGACAAAGCAAAATAGAGGCCTACTAATCGGTTAAAACACAAGACTTGAAGAATCTTCAAAATGTCAAAATTTAAATTTGAAGTGAAGGTTGACCGTTGAAGGGAGCCAAACTTGAGAAATTCAAATTGAAAGATTTTTTAACTGATTAGAGCTTGTGTTAATCTGTTAGGGGTGAAGGAAGTGAAGCTTTAATCAGTTAAAGGGAGAGTTAACTAGTTAGATGAAGTTTGCTGAAGTCGAGAAGCCTGAAGATAGAGATCTCTGAATCAGTTAGAGCCTCTTGTGATCAATTAACATAGAGCAACAAAAAGATAGTACAAGGTAGAGAAGCTGTAATTGGTTAAAGCTACCTACAACTAGTTAGCCAAACTCTGTTTACCCTTTTGAATTTAAACACTAGAGAACAAAATAACGGCTAGAATGATATCAAAGTTGTTTCTAACGGCTAAAATCTATCTTGAACAGTAAAATCTATCCCCCCAAATATAAATTGAAGCTCTAATGGTCAAAGAAAGTAAATTGAAGCACCAAAGAGCCATTTTGAGCAAAAAATCTAAAGTAGCTTTACCAAAAACACTTATTCTTCGTTCCTATCTTTGAAAAAGTGTTTGGACTTTATTGTAATCTTTCTAGATCTATAAAACTAATCAATTATACTTCTTTTTTTTCTTTTTCTTGGGAAATTAGAGTGTGAGAAGCACTTTAAAGACTATTGTAAGAGATTGGAGTTTGGGTTAGAAACTCACCTTGTAAAAGCTTGTGGAAGTTGTTAATTCTACTAGTATAGTGAGGTTGGGTTGAAAATCCTTGATTGGAAGATTAATGTAGTGGATGTAGGTAAAAGAGACCAAAATATTATAAATACTTGTGCATTATGCTAGTGTAAGCCCTGCAAGCCAATTGATTTTGTGCTTGTAAATTACAACATTAATTAGTCATATTTCATGCTAAATATATTATGAATATTTTATATAATATATGAGGTATTTCTTTATCCATGAGTTTATTTATAAAGAGTTACAAGAGACTTATGTAGATAAAGTCTTTAGAACATAATGGCTTTGCAAAAAAATTATAAAGGTTATAATTATAAGATTCTTATGCATCAAAGCCTTATTCCTAAATATGTTCCTAGTCATTGTATTGTCAAGAATAAGATCATTGACAATGCTTAAAGGCTAGTTCATGCTAAGCCTCCTTACTTTGGAAGTAAGCAATTGATCTCATAAATTGAAGTATGTGAAATACTTGGAGATAATATGTGGGTGTTTGTTAAAGAACAAGTTCAGTGAGCATGATCCGTTATGAGAGTTCCATTTGGTATTTCACTCAAATATCTATGGAAATACTCTCATGTGTCAGTAGTGTAAGTAATCCTTAGACTTGTGATACCAAGTCATCTTGTATATGAATTGTCATGTTTTGATTTACCTCTATCAGACTATAGATGACTAAATGCTTAAACATGGTATTTTTAAGCATGACATGAAGCATGCGAAGATAAATGAGTAGTCTAGAGAGGATTCATCACCCTAAGTGATTTGAAAGGGACATGTCTCATTTGTTCCTAGCTTATAT
>NW_018397287.1:682183-682538 GCF_002168275.2 Theobroma umbraticum
TTCTTGGTCAAGGCAATCTTGATCAGTCAATATAAAAGCTACAGGACTAATATGGATAAGTTAGAAAGTAGACACCGAGCCAGGTTTTTTTTTATCTAGGATATATGATGAAAAGATCGAATTACATTGAGATACTATATAATGAAATGTTAGTCCAATTATATTGACCCTTATGACATTTTGGTGGTCATAATATATTGCTACATGTCGCTCATGATCTATAAATATAAATATAAATTTTGAATTAATTTATATTTATTACTAACATGTTAAGAATCTAATGGGTCGCACACATAAGGTGAATTATCGAAATTAATTTGAGTTCGATTGGATGTGATCTAATTGATTTTATAGA
>NW_018397287.1:682548-682642 GCF_002168275.2 Theobroma umbraticum
AATTAAGTATTGGGCTAAATCAAATATAATTTGATGGAGTATTAAAAAAGGGCCCAATTAGTCCAAGATATTTTATAATCCTTGTTGGATATAA